>NC_046336.1:35883051-36150398 GCF_000738735.6 Corvus cornix cornix | reverse complement strand
ATGTGGAGCTACCCCCAAAGCCGCCATGTATCCCTTTTTCTATTGCCCCTGGTGTGGATCTTTCGGAGCAGCTGTTCCATGTGGCTTTTTCTGGTGATCCTGTGGGAAGCAGCCGTTCGCCTGCTGTGATATCCTCACAACTACTATGAACTCCTCATTCCTTTTGGTTTGATTTGGGGTTTTTTATCTGTTTGTTTGATTGGTTTGTGTGGGTTTGTTTGTTTGGGTTTTTGTCTTTTTTGGCTGGAGTTTTTTGTTTGCTTTTTTATAAATGTCTGGTGAAGCTGGCACAGCCAAACTCAAGAAAATGTAAACCAGGTTCGACTTTCCAGAAATTCCTTTGGACTGCGTTTAGCTGCATCCCCCAGGCTCAGGATTATCAAGATATTTGCAGGTTTTGCTCTGCGCCATCAGCCTGCTCAGATTCTGCTCGGTGTTTCACAAATGGAGAAGACAATGGATGCTGTGCCAAGCTTCCTTTCAAACAGCAAAACCTGGGTCAGCATGAGAGAAAAGAAGAAGAAAAAAAGAAAATATTCATCAGTTAGAACAGAGCCAGTGTCCCACCATCTGCCCCTGCACTCTTACTAATTTTGTCTATTTCGAGACAAGCCTGGGTCTAAAGCTTCCCTCTCTCAGTTCCTGGTGCTAGTTGCTACCTTGCAGCTTTGATTTCTGCTGATCTAAGTCACTGCTGTCCATGTGGGCTTGAGAATGTTCAGCCTGGAGAACAGAAGGCCCTGGAGAGGCTTTGCTGTGGCCATGCAGGACTTGAAGGGTCCCATAGGAAAGATGGGGACAGTGTTCAATAGGGCCAGTGGCAAGAGGAGAAGGGGGATGGCTTTTAACTGCAGGAGGTTGAGTTAGGTTGGCTCTAAGGAAGCTGCTTTTTCACACTGAGGGTGCTGAGGCACTGGCCCAGGCTGTGCACAGAGGATGTGGATGCCCCATCCCTGCAAACATCCAAGGCCACGTGGGAACAGGACTCTGAGCAACGTGCTCTGGTAGAAGATTGCTCAAGTTGGAACAAGATGATCTTTAGCGTCCCTTCCAAGCCAGACCACTCAGGGAGTCCATTCATTCTATGATCCCCGTCGTCCACTCCACGGTGACCCTGGACTCCTGTGAATTGTGATGTCACGGGTCTGCATTCACACCGGAGCTCCCAGCATCCAGCAAAGAGGACAACACAACCATTCGCCCTTGTGCCTACACACCCGTCACCTGCTTGGCCCTGCTCGATACTCCCAAGAGTTCCGAAAGGTCTCTCGTGCCTGGATTTTGCCATTCATCCCTGCCAGATGCTCACATTGGTCCCGAGGAAGGTAAGGTGCCATTCCATGGAAATGGACACCACCTAAGTGCCTCTGTGGGGATGCTGTGGGACAGGGATGCCACTCCGAGGTTTTGCTACATCTGCAGGTTTCCAGAGACGAAGAGAAAGAGATGGAGGAAGAGATGGAGGTGGATGTGAAGGAAGAGATGGAGGAAGAGATGGAGGTGGATGTGAAGGAGGAGATGGAGGAAGAGATGGAGGTGGATGTGAAGGAAGAGATGGAGGAAGAGATGGAGGTGGAAATGGAAGAGTACAGTGAGGACATGGATGTGGATGGAAAAGACGAGGAGGAGGACATGGTCCTGGGATGAAGAGGGACTCCAGCGGTAGGACAGGTATGTGCTCCCCACAGGCAGAGTGGGTGCCCTGCTGCCAGGCTGGGGCTGGGCTTGGGTGCCCCGCTGAGGGACACGGTGCCCCGTCTGCTGCATTCTGGCAGCACAAGCACCATCCCCATGCTGTCCTGCACTTGCTTTGGCTCACACAAGCCCCATGCCAGTGCCTGGGGCCTGACCCCCAGCCCCAGCCAGGCTCAGCGCTGGCAGCAGAGTCCCGCTCTGCCAGTGTGTCCCAGGCTGGGGGCACATGGAACAGCCCTCTGTGCCTGACTGCAATGACTGTGTCACTTGCTTTTCTTCCAGGACTGATGGAGATCCAGGACAGAGATGGCACCCTTCTGTAGATACCTTTTAGGGTTTCTTTTGGTCTTCTGTAAATACGTTTAAGATCGTTTTGATAGCTATGTTCTTGTCAATACGTTCTCTAGATCGTTGTTGTTACAAAGGTTCTTCCAATGTAAATATGTTCTCTAGTGTCTTTTTGTTGCTGCTCTTATAGAAACAAAGGATCTTTGTTTTTCACACCTCAGTTCTCTTGGCATTTTCTTTGGGTACAGGCCTCCATGGAGCAAGACTTCCTTTGGAAACCCCCTCTGTCACCAGACTCTGCTACAAGCATAACACAAATTGATCCTCGTAGTTAAAGGCGTGACATTAATTGGCACAAATTTGTCCCTTGGACTTTCTAGCACAGTAAATGTCAGTGCTCATAATGCCCAATTCCTAATGAAAGCTTTCAGTCTCCTCACCTGCCACGGCACCGCAGGGATCCAGGGCAGGAGCGGGATAACTCCGGGATAAGGGGAATCTGCTCCCACTCCAGGGCTGTGCCAGTGAAGGAGGGGAATTTTTTAGTGCCTTCATTGCACACAAAAACCAAACCCAGCACCACCGAGCTGGACTTTTCGTGAGCTGCAACACAAAGCGGCCCCTGGCCTTTGGGGGAACACAACCTCCCCGAGTCACGGAGCCAGGGGATGACACTTGGGAATGATCCTTGCTGCCTGCAGGCAAATCAGATGAGGGAGCCACAGGAACTGTGGGGTTTCCTGCTCTTCCTGCAACGCCATCGGTCCGGACCAGGAGACCTTTCCTGGAACAGATCTTCCCTGTAAAGGGAGCTGCACCAAAGCTCTAGCCCTCATTTAGAGACCCTTGGAAAAGCAAAGGTGAGAGGGGATTACCTGGAGCCCCAGGGGACCGAGGCGAAGGCGATGAAGAAGCACACAGCAAAGTGCTTCCACTGCTTCTCACTCCAGCAAGGGGAACATCCCTGGAATTTCATGTCCAGCGTCTCTCCCAAGCCCCACCGGTGAACCCACACGTACTCCAGGACTGATCTCCTTCAAACTTCCAGCAGCACAGACCCACCGGGAGGAACTGCAATCCAAGGACACACATCAGCAAACCGTCTTCCCGCTTGCCGCTCTCTCCACATTTTCCCTTTCCAGTGGGATGCAGGTGCCACCCCCCAGAGGCAGGAGAACTGCCTTGCAATCCGCTACAAAACCTGCCTGGAAAGCCCAGGATGCCCGCAGCCAGCAGCCGTTTCTCCTGGAGCTCCTGCTGACAGGCATTTGAAGCCTGCTGTGCCTCACAGCTGCTTTTCTGCCAAGGGCATTCCCATCTTTTCTTTTTTAGCCCAAATAAAGCTTTGCAAAGCTGACTTTTGTGAGAAGTGCTTCATATTTGGATTATTCTTAACTTGGAGTTTCCCTCGGCACCAAAATCAGGGGTAAACCCAGCATGGCCTCAAAGGGCCATAAGATCCCAAATATCCAATCCCCGGTTCCCTCAGGATTGGTTCATTAAAGCTTTTCAGGGGTAATTTGGCAAACTTCAGGGTTTGCTGATTTCACCATCAAAGCCACATGAAACCTGTGCAAAAGGAACTTAACTAAAGCTGGCTAAAAGTGGTCCCTGCTGATGACTCATTAAAACACCCCCTTAAAAAGGAGCTAGGATTGATTCCACACTCACAAACCCCCCTTGCCACGATCGGCGCTCTCTGCCCGCCAAGGACACGGCACCGGGCAGGGACATTTCTCCCACTCCCCGGCAGAGACCTCCTCCTGCCACATCCAGGGAACCGCAGCCGCTCAGGGAACACCAACTTTGTCCTGAGCTGGGAACAGGACAGGGACAAGGAACACTTTGAAGTCATTCCCACCACGCTGCTGTCCAGACCTGGCAGAAAGCGCTTCCCACACCTCTCCTGGAATTCTCTTCCCTGGCCCTTCCAGCTTCGGAAGGCTTCCGGGGGAGCCTCAAGTTTCGGTGCAGCTCAGAAGCTGCACGCGCCTAAAGCATCCCCACGGGAACACGAAGCTTCCCTCGGGCATTTCGTTTCTTTATCCCAAATATTCTCCCCACTCAGCCACAATCTAGAAAGAACAAAAGGGAAAAGAAGGAAGACCAATTAATTCTGACATAAGGAGTCTTGACTATCCCGACACACTGCCACGGGAAAAAACATCCCTGCCCCTCTAACAAATCCCTCTGATACCGGCTCCATTCAGGATCAATTATTTAAACGCTGTATTAAGGAGCGTAAGGACACAACGCTTGGAAGTCTCAAAAACGGCTCAGCTCTCGGCTACTCCAAGCACTTTCCCACCCAGGGAGCTGAGCTGGCCCAGATTTAAACGCCACGTTTGATCCAAATCCAACAGAAATCTGACCTTGTTTGGCTACTGAGCTTTCCCAAAAGCTGTGCAGTCAAGCCTGGAAATCCTCACTGAAGCCTTGCCATGTCACATTGGGATTTACCCTTGGGAAAACCCCACTCCGAGCACTTGGGTTTCAAGAGGTTGCACCCCATGTTACAGACACAGAATTCCTGTGGAGTTTGGCATTTCCTGCACCTCCAAACACGTGAAAAGAATGAAGTGCAGAGTCCCAAGGCTCCATTATTGCCATTCTCCTCACATCCCTCTCCTCAGCTGCACGTGGCTTTGTGCCTCCTCTGAAGGGCTGGAAAGGAATTTGGGAACCCCCCCTCAGCTCCTTCGGTTTTCAGCCTTTTCTCTGAGGCAGCCCAAAAGGCAAACAGGAAAAAAAAACCCCCAGAAGTGCACAAAATCCCAGCCCCTCCCAAGATGCAGCTCCTCACACCAAACCTTGGGAGAATCCCTGGTGCTTCCAACACCGCTGCAATCCCACCTGGAGCTGAGCTTACAGGCTGCTCTGCCTAATCCACATGCAAGCCTGGATAGCCCAAAGCCTGCGAGAAAAGAGGAGGCAAAGTGAAGGGGAGAGGGGGGGAAAAACGGAGTTTTGGGTTTTCCCCGTGTTTGCAACAGGATTGAAGGGCAGGATGGAGAGGTTTTGTGGAAAAGAAGTACCAAAGGCTGCTTCATTGCCAGCAATTAGCGCTGCTCAGGCTGAATCCAAGAGGACAAATGCACCAGGATCAAACAGGAGCGGCCGACAGGATGGGTTATGACACAGATCTGTGAAGCTGGAGCCTTCTTTCTTCTCCCGGGCTCTCCCAGAAATTCTCCATGGCCGGACATGCTCCCGCTCTCCCCGCTGGGGAGGATGGACTTGGATAGCCCGGCTGACTGGTGAGCCTGAAACAAGAAAGTGATGCAGTGATCCAAGTGTTTTTCCTGAGGAAATGACATATTCTCTGGACCTGGGATAACCCATATCCCATGGCCTTCTCCAGGAAGGGTCCCAGCTGGATATGGTCTCCCAGAAAGGATTCCATAGGGGCTCACCTTTTGCCTGGAGCTCGGCTGAAGTCCTCAGCAATGCCAGGGAATGTGGCCATTGGAGGCTTTGGGCAGGATTTGGCTCATTTGCCTTTTTAGGCTTTGCTTCCTTCTCTCAGCCTTCCCACTGGATTGTGGCCTCCGAGGAATACCTAAAATCCCATTCCATTCCTGCTCTTTCGGACATTTTTTGGTACCGTTCCTGTACAAAACGAGGCCCCCTGTTCGATGCTTTTCCCCACCGTTCCCCGGCAGTTTTATCTGCCACTGCATTCCCTGCATTGCTTGGGCTCTTCCCAGATCTCTGAGCTCCTTCACAAGGCAGGAGATCGATTTGGCCCAGGAACTAAACCCTCCCGAGGAATTGTCTGATGCCATCTCCACATTTGACAGCTGATCCTTGTGCTCAAAGGATCCCTCTTTCTTCCCTCCAGCCAATTCCAAGGCTCATGCCCCCAGCTGGGATCAGTCCCCAGTCTGATCCCTGCAGTCTTCCCTGCCGGGATCCTGCTCAGGAATCCATGGGCTATGAATGTAAGAATTAATTCTTCCCACCCCTGCCCAAAGGATTTGGTGTCTGCCTTACCTGGCTGGAGCCTGCTTCCAACTCTGTTCTTGCTACTTCTGTTGCTTTCCGTTTCCCAGGAATTCCACTGACGGAGCGACAGCGTTTTCCAGCTCCTCCAGGATTCCCTCTGTTGCGTTTGGGTGCTGGAAGGATATCAAAACCAGGGTCTCTGGGGCTTTACTATCAGGAATTACATCCCCGGATTTGTTCATTTCCAAATATTATCTCTTCCCAACAAAGCACTGGGCACCCAAGGAATACAGAAAGTGATGGGCTGACCACTGTTTACTCCTCTGGAATGTCAGAGCTTGGAAAAAAGAGCAGTTGAGGCTTTTCCTGGTGCTGCCCGTGAGGTGCATTTTACTTAACAACCCCTTCCCATGTCTTTCCCTGTATCCACCAAAAATCCACCCGTTCATTGCCCAGCTGCTTGCTTCCTCCCTCTTTTCCTGTATCCAACAGAATTTTAACAGGTGAATATTCCCCTCTGCAAGAGCACCTTTCATTCCAAACCTAAGAACAAACGAATCACTTCCCTTCGACCTTCCTTATTAGGATTCCACTGAGAGCGGTGGATGGGAAATGATCCTGTCCTGGTCCCTGCTGGATTCCCGGAGCAGGGATCCTTTCCCTCTTTCCCCCCCCCTGCAATGCCCTCCTCCCCCTCTTGCCCACCCCGCACCCTTTTCAGGCTTTGTTCCACAGCTTTTGCCTCCAGACCTCAGATCCTTTCGTTCTCCAGGAGCTCCCAGCAGCTCCACAGCCTTTCCTCTCCTATCCTGATCATTTCTCCAGGAATGGAGCTCCGCATTTCAATTCCCTTCTCTTTTCTCTGACAATTCCCACCAATGCAGACCTAAAGCTGACACAAGGAACACTCGGTGCCCACAAATCCAAACCCAGATCCGGCCATCCCTAAACCAGCAACTCCCGGACAATTTGCGTTCATTCCAACCTAACACTGAGGACTCACCCAATCCTTCAAAATTCCCAAGAAATATCCTGTTGCCTTCACAGCTCCCAGGGGATTCTGCTTCGTGCTCACACGGATTTGGGACTTCCCTGAAAAAACCCGTGCAGGGCACGCTGGAATCCCCGATCCCGTGAATCCGGGGAGCGTTAAAAGCTCGGTCCAGCCTGGGCCCCCGGAAATTTTTGCCAAATATCCCCCAAGTCCTCGGGATAACAGAACTCTCTGGTACTGCATTTTTGGCGTTGGAAAGCCTGGAATTACTTTATTCCTAGGGCTGGGCTCTGCACATGGCCGAGAAAATCCCGGCCTCCACACAGACCCAGATTCCAAACTTTTTGATACATTTTAGCAAACTGAGGAATTCACCTTCCCTGCTCCTTCTTAAGGGCATCCTTCTCTTCCCTTACCCGGCGGGCTCTCTCCCACTAGGGGTGGGTTTTCCCCTTCCTGTGCTAATTAGTCCCTACTTCTAGGAGGTTTAGGTACCTTTCTTCCCTGCGAGGGATTTCTTAACACAGCTACCGAGGCTTTGGGAGTCTTCTTTATCTCCTACTTTCTGCAAAAACACCCTGTGATCCACAAATGCCACAATCCAGACGCCCAACTTCAACAAGACATCCTTTTTACCTAAAAACACTCACTCTCAACTCTTAGATCTTTGGAAGTTTTACCCCCGCAAAAGTCCCCTATCTTTCCACCACTGAATTCCTCAGTCCTGCTTCCAAGGATTTCTTGAATACCACGGGGCTTTTCTCAACATTTACCCCCACGACCTTCCCTACGTGCCCACTGCTCATCACCTCATTTTTCCCTCAATGTCTTCGTTCTCCACCCCAGGGAGTTTGTCAAGTGTTGCCCCCAAAATGTTCCCCATCTGTCCACTACTGAGTTCCCCATTTTGCCTCCAAAATATTCCTTCTGTCTCCTCCAGATTGCATCCACTTTTGCCCCCAACATTTTACTTCCTCTACAATATTGATCAAACCTTTTCCATCCCAAAAATGCGCATTCTCTCCCTTAAACAGCACCTCAGCTTTTCCCTCAAAAACGCCCCAGAGAGAAACTTAGATCAAGCCATCCAAACCTAGCACCATCCTACACATCAAAAGATAACAAAACACGCTGGTCAGCACAGCAGATAAGCTGTCTTGAACCTCTGAACCATCTACCAGTTACAAGTGATTACCAGGAGACGCAGGCATGCTGATACAGATCCTGATATTTCAAGACTTAGCCACTGCTTTTCCAGCCCCCCTGTCCTAAACTGTACAAAGCGACACCCTTGCCTCTGGGCGAGCCTCAGCTTTGCACTGAAACAAAGCAAATTTCTCACTGAAGCCTCACAAAGCGCTCCTCCACTGCCCCCGCCTGACAGCAGCGAGCGCAGCGCTGAGTCTGCAGCCAGAGGGCAGAGATGGAACCGCTGCCGCAGCTCTCTGGGGGAAACGCGCCCGCTGTTGCTCAAGTTCCCACAGCTGTGATTTCTCCAGTCACCTTGAATGCCCAAGCACACCCTCACCGGACAAAAGCCAGGCACCGGGCGAGGGGGACCCGGCGGCGCCCGAGCCCCCGCGCACGGAGCGCACGCAGCGGGCGGCACGGCCGGGGCCGGCTCGGCTCCGCACGGCTCGGACGGCGCGGCTCCGTCGGGCCCTGTCGGCAGCCCAGCCCCCCAAACTGCCGTTCCTCCTCAGAAATTCCCCGGGGGCCGGGAGTGCTCCCGCGCAAGACATTCGGTGCCGGGGCACGGCCAGAAGCGCCCCTCAAATGCAGCGGCACGGCCCCACCTAAACCCTTCAAATGCTGGAAAAGCTTGGAGTTTCCTTCAATTTAACCCCTGCAACTGAGGCAACGGGGGCCGTTTACCTCCATTTAAGCCAATACAATGGCAAATAAAGGGGTTCTCCCTTCAATTTAATCCTCTGACATATCAGAAGGACAGGGGCTTTCCTCAAATCTCTCAAATGATGGGAAAAGGGCGATTTTTACCTCAAAGCAAAACCCTTAAAAAACAGGGACATACGGAGCTTCCCCCTCAACGTAAACCTCAGGACGATGAAAACGGAGGGGGAGGGGGTTGGAGGGGGGGTGTTACCCTCAATTCAAACCCATAAAATGGAAACACCCGTGCCCTCCCCTTCCATTTCAAATGGAACACGGGGATTCCCGGTCAATTGATACCCTAGCACCGCAGAAAAGGCAGGTTTTCCTTCAAATCAATACCCTTAAAATCATAAGTGAAGGGGGGATCTCAACCAGTTCAAACACAGACAATAAGGGAAGAGGAGCTTCTGCCCTCAATTTAAACTCCTTCTGTCTGCGTAACTTGGATTTTTCCAAGTCCCTTCCCCTCATCAAACAGCCTCTGCAAGCTTGGGGGGGGTCACAGCATGCACTCCAGGGGACCTGGAGGAACAAGAAAATAGAAGCAGAAGCTCCTTATTTTACAGGTGGGCATTCCACCCCCAGGAAGGCCCAAGTTATCCAGGACCTTCCCAGACCACTTCCCGGATCCCATCAGGGTGGACTGCAGTGAAAGACGGCAACGAACCCTGTTTGGCAAACACGTGCACCCCTACGTGCGTACGCAGGGTTTATTTCAGAACCGTGGGGCTGCGACGGAAGGCAGCCATGCAGCCCTTTGGTCCCTATCGCAATACAGCAACAACAAAGTATGAAATGATCACTTAAAGAAACATAGAAGGGAAGAGAAAGTTTTACAACTTGTGCAAGTTGTGTCAGGGAGGGCCATTAGCAGGAGAAGAGGCACCATCTCTCCTTGCAGCATTTGCCTCTTACCCCCTTCAAAGCCCCATTTGCAGCCTCCAGGCAGCGAGAGTTCACCCCCCCCACCCCGTCTCATGCGCACGGGCCATTCCACACCCAAAACCTTCCCTGGACCCAGCCCAGCACCCTGGCCCTCCACAAGTGGGCAACTCTCAGAGCCATCACTCAGCAATAGTCCAGCGTCTCTCAGGGGCTTGAGCCAAACAGTTGCAGCAGCCTGGAACTCCCTGGGAAGAGGAACACACGAGTTTTGCACCCATGCAACGGAGCAGCTGCCCTGGCCCAGCTCTGCCTCCTCTGCCAGCAGCAGGGTAGGTGCAGCTCTCACCCACCAGGGCTGGCAAGGGGCAAGCGCCTGCGCCCAGCTGGGCACCGATGTGGCGCGGCCCCAGCGCGCTCCGCCAGTGCCCCCCAGGAACAAAGGGACAGCACCAAACAAGACTCACCGACAGCACTCCCAAAAACTCTCCAACACCATTTACTGCTTCTCTCTCTGCAAGGGCCCAACAAGTTCTGGCTCAGGTCTTGTCCCAGGCTCGCCGGTGACCTTGAGAGGAGAAGGTTATGTTCAAATTCAAGCAGGAGTTAAAAACAACAGAGAAGCACAAAACAAGACAAATGATCTTCCACCGCCCTCAGCAGCCTCAATTCAGGAAAGTCAACAGAAACTCAAGAGCGCCACAGGGCAAAGGTCCAGGTGTACCTTTAGATACATTCAAACATCCTGGAGTCCTGGATTTTCCTAGTGCCTCGGTACCCAACGTCAGGGGGGAAAATATCCCAGTTCAGGCTTCCCCAGCCCCTCTCCAGGTGTCACCCCCAGCCCTCCCAGTGGCTCCCAGCTCCCAGGCACCCAGCCAGCAGCTCCTCGGTCCTGGGAGGCGTGTGGCACTTCCAGAAGTACACCATGCCTTGGAGCAAGCTGAGCAAACAATTCCAGACCTAAAACTTTCAATCCCTGCAAGTCAAGGCAGACTCACAAATGCCCCAGAATTCGCACCTGCCATGGAAAAGTTAAAAGATCAACGTCTGCCTGAACTGCATTTGCAGGGTCCAATTGCACCCATTTTGCTCTGCCTCACGCTCGCAAATTGCCCGGAACGTGCTGTGTACAACAGCCTGGAAACCATGGAAAACTCCTGACACTGGTATCCCGATGCCTCTTGCAGACACCCAGCTCAGGGAAACCTTTGCAGCAAAGCACATCCTAAAGGAGCTGTTTTCCCCGAGGAAGCCCAGCACTGGCAGCGCTGCCCCAGAGCACAAAGCAGCAGCTCTGCTGGGGAAGAGCATCCTTCAGTTCCTCTGCTGCTCACTTGACCACAGAGCTGTTCCTAGGCCACATTCACTGCCCCACCCTGGATGAAATACCTGCACCCCCCCTTCCAAGTGCTCACTGCTCCCTGCTGTTCACATGACCTTTTCTACATCAAAATACCAGGAACAGTGCCCAGACAAATGGAGACCTTTCCAAAAAAAAAAAAAAAAAAAAAAAAAAGGTAAAAAAACTGGGTTTGCATAAATAAGCACTGAATCTAAAAACTTTTATGTTTCCAGTATTCCAACCATGTCCAGATGGTGAGCAGGTGCTAAAAATAACAACAGAAAAGCACAAAAAGAGACAAATCTTCCTTCTCGACCTTCAGTATCCTCAATTCAGGAAAATCGCCAAACTCAACAGCTCTATATAGAAGGGGAAAAAACCCCACGTGTACTTTGAGCTGGTGAGAAGAACAGGAACCTGCAGCAATTAAGGCTGCACAGTCCACAGCAGCGAGAGCTCAGCACACGTCCAGACAGGCAATTCCAGCACCTAAATTAAAAAAGAAGAAAAAGTTGATTACTTTTTTTTAAAGTTACTCTAAGTTCGTAAAACCAAACCAGCCTTTGCTCTTGATTTTGGCTCACTGATGCACACACACACAAGAAGCCAACGGTCACACAGGGCCCGCTTGCAGAATTCCTGATCCAAACCCTCGCCTTTCCTGCCCAGCACTGAGGGAAATCTGACAGAGGATTCATAAAGAGCCCTCGCTGAGAGCAGTCATCGCCCCAGGCCTTCAGGCTTGGCAAGATCCTGAAGTGAACGGACCCAAATTCAATTCCTAAATCTGAATCTCTGACAAGTCCTGTTAGAAAGACAGCGGACAGTCCATCAGAACACAGAATTAAAAGGCTGCACAAGGAATAACAGAAGCTTTTCCAGGAATAGCACAAGTTCCTTTTCTCCCTCACCGGTCCGGGACCGTGAGACCGAACCTTGGGCCCCAGGAGACAGGAGAGCTGTTATCAACACTCGAACCTCCCAAGCGTTGTTATCGCTCAGAGAGCTGCGCCGGCACTGAGCTACTCCCATGCGCCTGCAGGGCTCTGGGGAGGGGCAAGACGACGTCCCACTCCTGCCTGGAGAAATTTCAACGCCCTAAAAAGTCATTTCCCTTCTCTCTCTCTGACCCATGGCCAAAGCAGCTGTGTAGAACAACCCGGGGGATTTATGGGAGGGCTGATTCTCTCAGGAAAGACCCCAGACCCTGAGGAAACAAAACCACCCCAAATTTCCAGCTGAAAACACGCTGCCTCCTGAACGGGAGCGCACAAAACTCTCTAGAGCCAGACAGGAGATGACAGACCGGAAAAAGCCAAAAGATGTGCTCTGCTTGCATGCACTCTCTGACTCGTAATTCCAAAGGAAATTCCCCACGGATCGTAAGCAGTCGCCTACAATTTGTCCTCTGCAATCGTGACTGCCTTGGCTTTTTGTGGAAGTGTTTCAAACATCCAGGGAGGGTTCAGGGCCTCGGCTGGCTCGTTTATGGCTCTTCCTGACAGGCCCAGGCCAAACCCAAGCACCCCCCTCACTGCTCCAGCCCCAGTTTCAGGGAAATATTGATACGGCTTAGAAATACTCTCCTTCCCTGCAACTCAGTCCCTCCCTGCGCATCCCCGGAGAGGATTTACTCCGTCCTTTGTTCCCGACAGCACCTCTCCAGCGCAAATCCCACTTCACACAGACACTGACTAAGCAGACCTAAGGCAATGGTTCCAGCAGCAGCTGCAATCCCGAGCTCCCTGTCTCCTGCACAGCTCATCCAAGCACTCCCAGCAATCTCACCTCGGCCCAGACACTCTCTGTCCTCAGCGGGAAGCACAACCCGATGGCACGCAGCTCTGGCACCACATTCCCTCTTCCCTTCTCCCTTTTTCCAGCACACCAGGCTGCTGGCAATGGCATTCCCTAGGCAGTTCATCCCAGCACAGAGAAGAGGAGCCTGTGACTTACCCACACCATGGGCAGGACAAGGGGGGCCCTAGCTGGCAGGGACGGGTTCTTCTAGCACAGAGGTTTCTGAGCCCAAAAAGGAGCCTTGCTTTGGCTTCCCTGACTTATTCAGCAGCCCTCTGGAAACATGTGGCAGGGAGGGAAGCTGCTTTTCCTGACACCATTCAGCTGCCAAAACCAGTAACCCCTCCACAGTGCTCCTGCAGCCTTGCCTGGCCCTGGGGCCATAGAGCAGGAGCCTTGTGGGCATGAACCTGCCCCTGATTCATCCCCTGAGCAAAACCCACTAGTGAAAGGTGGTGAGAGCAACCAGGGCAGGGGGGGGTAAGCAAATCTGTGACCCCTTAGGAGAGGCCTGTGCCACCGGAAATGTAGAATGGTGTCTTTCAGTTGAAAGGGACATACAGCGTTCATCTAATCCAGTTGCCTCACCAAACACGCTATCTGACATACAAAATAATAAGCAGAAACCTTATTTCTGATATTTCCTCACTTCTAAGTCTCAGAACTTGCAACTAAACCTACTCCATCTGAAGATTTGCGTATGTCATTTATTAGATCATTTGTAATCTTCCTCGCTGCTGAAGGGTTAACATGGGTGTCCTTATATCCTGATGCTTATAAATAATTAAGGACACAGCAGAATCCTTCACTAAAATCTACTGTAGTCTCTTCCAGAACTGATTTCTAATCCTTTCCAAGACAGCTGCACAATGTAATATTAAAAAAAAAAAAGTGCTGAACCGTATTTCACAACTTGCCAGCTGCCTGCCAGGGCAGAGGGGTGCATGGTTCTGGCAGGGAGGGCACAGCCTCAGCACCAGCCCGCCTGGAGAACCTAGCTCTGCTCAGTGCCAGTGCCTCAAGCAGCAGTGCCTCAGGAAGGACCATTTCCCAGCCCATCCAAAAGGACATAGGCATTTACTGGTCTGGCCACAGGGAGGGGGTGAGTGCTGCAATGGGGAGGCTCCTGCACAAGTTTGGAGTGGGCAAAGAAGGCACAACTGAGAAGGAATGGCCACCTCAGCCCCTCTCCTTCATTACAGCTCTGCACCTTCCCCTACCTGTAGGTCATAGGGAGAGGTGACAATGGGCACTGAGGGAATTAGTTGGCTGAGCAAGCGGGCAGGCAGAAGGTCCAAGAAGCTGACTTGTAAAAAAACCCCAAAACCTAGAATGGTTAATCGTGATTAACCACATATCAGAAATGCCTTCCTCTCTCATGGTAAAGCCACTGACACACTTCTTCTTCTCTTGCTTTGTCATTTATCTCGTAAATCAACCCATCTGCTTTCAAACCAAACGGGCCAAGTAAATATGAAGATTATTAGGAAGCCTTTTTATTTCCCTAGAGCAAATTAAACAGCTGGAGGTTACATTTTTTTTAATATTGCCAAGCTGTTACCAGGCGTAACAAAAGGCAGTTGGCTGCACACACAGCCCCGCAATGTTTCACTGGGCTGATGCAGCAAAATCAAGGAACTTGTGCCTTGCACCCAGCTGCAAATGCCAGAGACGCACCGCTGATTTTATGGCAACTGTCACACCAGGAGAGCTGATCCTCCCAGACACTGGAAGTACACAATTAGGTCACATTAAACATCGAGAAAATGACACAGCAGTTCCACATGCCAACTACAAGTGAGTGACACTGGAAAACAGTTCCTAGCTGGCAAGAGCCATCCCAGCATCAGTGCATAATTTCTGCTAAAAGTTTACAGATGAAGTCTGAGGGTGCAGAAGCGTGAGCAATCACCCAAACAGAGGGATTCATAACATTTTCCCACAAGGCAGAGAAGTAAGACAGGCAAGCACCAAAGCCTGGTTTATTCCCCCTGGGAAGCCACCGCTACCTCCTGTTCACAGAAGCAGAGGGGCTGGGTACAGCATTCCTTCAGCAGGGTTTCCTTTAGGGCCAGAATAACAAGATGAAGCAGTGATGCTCACAGCAGAAGCTTCAGACTTGTGTAGGCTTTTTTTCCATGTACAACACCAAGCTCCTAGCCCTACCACAGGAGCAAAAGTGTTTGCAGTGTCTTTACCATTGCACCCACACACTACAAAGTACGTCCTTGGCCAGAGGTGGACTAGCGAGAAAAGCACAGCCCAGTCTGCTTACAGAAAGCCTTTTGCATCCTGTCAGCACCACCTACGTTCAGCTTAGTCCAGTCTTGCAGATGTTGTCACAGATAACAGACATTCTGTTGCACAATATTTGGTGCTCGCCACAAATTGCACCAAAACAACTTCTATGCCATTGCCACAACAGTGGTAATTCTTTAAACATGAATAAAAGGGCTCTGTACAGGAGGGCAATGCTGCATGGGGAGAGAACACACCACACCATGTAAACTTCAACACTGTGAGAAGTGTCAGTCTATGTCTTTTTACTCCCATATACTCCCATGTATCTTGAAACTACTTGTGGAGTCTACTGATTACAAAAGCATGCTTAATCTTGCCTGTGATCAAAGACATAGCCATGATGCAGCAGCAAGCAGTGCACCTCAGGGAAACGTCACACAGTTTTTGGGATGCTAAGTGGGCAGCACAGCTTTCTCAGCACATGAATTAACACCTCAATTCTTTAAAAGTTTCCGTTTTACCACTTTCTTCACCAGCACTAGTTGTCATGATCAGCAGTCCTGTTGCAATATCTCCTCTGCATGCATCCTCACAGAGCGTCCCCACGCTTCGCTCCCAAACACAAGAGCAAGGCTATTCTTTACACTTTTAGGTCAGCCCTTTAGCACAGGCCAAGAGCAGCAGCTCATCCCAAAAGCAGCCGTCAGAAAGGCACAGGCAGATACGCATGCAGGAAGTAACCTCCTGAGGTACTGCTGTTGCACTGCCCATGACCAGGTCTGAGAGCAAAGCCACGCACCAGCACATGCTAAGAACCAAGCTGAGGGCTTAGAGGAAACAACCAACCTCCAGGATATTTTGAATTGTGCAACTTAATTTAAATTACAGTCCAGAACAAAGACGTAGAAGTTATGACACCCTCATAAATCAGATTTAGGCTGCTCTGTCACGGCACAAGATTACAATGTCACACTTTCACAGAATGGTTAAAGATTGGAAAGGGACCACTGGAGGTCACCGAGTTCCCAGAAATGCAAGGGTCCCCCAAAGCAGGTTATTGAGGATTGTGTCCAGATACCTTCTGAATACCTCCAAAGAGGGAGACTCCACAACTTCTCTAGGCAATCTGGTCCAGTGCTTGGGCATCCACACAGTAAAGTTCTTGCTCATGTACATCAGTTTCTGCCCGCTGCCTTTTGTACTATCGCTGGGCAAAACCCAACCAGAGCCTGGCTCCATCCTCTTGGCACTCTCCCTTCAGATACTGATAGACTTTGATGAGGTTCCCTCTCTGTCGTCTCTTCTCGAGGCTGACCAGGGCCAGCACCCTCTGCCTTTCCTCACACATGAGATTCTCCTTAACCATCTTTGTCACTCTAAGCTGGACCCTCTCCAGAGGCTCCATGTCTCTCCTGTCCCGAGGAGCCCAGAACTGCACACAGCACTCCCTCCAGCTGTGGCCTCAGCAGGGCCGAGCGAAGGCGCGGGGTCCGTCCCTCCCGGGGAGGCTCCGGCGGCCTGTGGGAGGGCCGGGCAGGAGCGGGGCGCGCCGGCCGCTCCCTCTCGCGGCCGCGGGGCCGCGCTGGGCTCGCAGCGCTGCGGCTGCCGGGCCCTCGCTCCCGGCAGGGCCCGGCCTGGGCCCCACCGCCCGTGCGGGAGCACCGGCCGCCGGACCCGCCTCCCGGGACACAGCCCCGCTCCCGCCCGACCCCTGCCCCGCTTACAACACCTCGAGCCCTACGTGACAGCTGGGCTTCGCAGGACCGAGCGCGATGGAAAAAGGGAATCCAGCCGAAATACGCACGCCTCACACTCCCAAGCTGTAGGGTGGGGTCTGATGAGAGCAAGAGCTCCTCAAGACAGGCCCAGCCTAACCTGGGGGAGACCTGGGACAGAGGAGCTTGAATGTCCCTACCTGGGAAAGCAACAAAAAGCCTTAACCAAAAATTATTTAATTAGTTCCTAGTCAGCATAAGTTTTCCTCCCTAATTCCCCATGCCCTCCCCACGACCCCAGCCAGCCTGGGTTTTGTAGAGTAATTTTAGGCCTCCGTGTTTCTGACCAGATCTCATCTACTGTGACATGTGACAGAGCCCAGTGAGTGGAAGGCTCCAGCCCACAGATCCCCAAGAAAATCTAAGATTTCCTTGCTGCTCATGCAGTTTTCTCAGACTGTTTGTCAAAAGTTATTGGTGGCTATTTTTTCAATGAAAGGAGTAGAGAGAAAATAGCTTGGAGGCATATTGGGCTAGCAGATTGTTCAGACTCTGTACAGGGACAATAAAGCTTTTAGGATCCTTTGATTGACATATATAATGAAGGTAGCTGTCAAACTTTTGTGCAGCAATTTTATTTTGTATTGACAAGCTATTTCACTGGCCAGGGTTTTGCATCAAAGGAATAATTCACATTGTTGTGGTGCTGCTATTTACAGAGCCTAGAGGACAGTGGCATCACTACAACATAAATATTAATATTCAAATTTCTTTTGAACTACATAACTCTGTATGCAACCTATCCTACGTGCACATCTTCATACGGGGAGAAAGGCATTGTTCTGCAGAGAGGAGGGGGCCTGGAGCTGCTGGGGGTTGTTGTTCATTCACTGATTCATCATGTAGCCTTTGAAAAGCCACTTAGTCACTCTGCAGTTGAATGTTTCTCTCTGGGGAGCAGAGAACAAAGCCTCAACACAAACTGCCATCACTGTTACCAGTCAGAGTGGCAGAGCTCACAGAGCCAGCATGGGGTCAAGGGGCTGCTCTGAGCAGCCCTTGTGTGCACAAAGCCCAGGACAGCTGTGCTCTTCCCAAAGAAGCTTCTTTCTCCTGCCAAAGCAGTGGCAGGGTCAGCTTGGGCTACCTAAGACAGCAGTTGCTGCTTGCCCACTACCTTTCTTTGATTATGAACAATAACTTGCCAAGAAATCACTAGCCTCAGAGAAAACAGGCAGAAAGCAAACGAGAGGGCAAAGCAAAACATAAAGGAGAGGGGGGAAAAAAAATCCACATAAGCAAGGATGACTCTCACACTGTATTTGCTATGCAGTCAAGCCCACAAGTGGGTTGTGTATCTGAAGGTGGAAATACAAAGACATGTCCTGCTCCCTGGGGAAAGGTAAGCAACTTCTCAAATGATCTTTAGAGGCTATTATTAGTCTCGCACTAGCACTGACATACCCTGTGCCCAAAGCCACAGCATGCACACACTGTATCCATAAAAAGAGATATTCATAGCTCTGCAGCTCATAGAAGTGCTGTGCCCGTGCTCTGGTACCAGTATCATTTAAAACAAAACAAAACAAACCAAAAAAAAGTTTGAGTTGCAAGTGAGCGCATGGAAGAACTTGCACGGCAAGAATTTGGAAAGAGCACGGTAATCCAGCTTGGTCAATGGGCACACAATTTTTTAAGAGTGTACCAGGTTTGTTTGTTCAGTCATTCCTATATTCATTTTCAAGTCCAGAGACAGGAGCTTCATGTCTAGCCCCAAAATAACAGCATTGTCTGAGACAAAGCCAACTTGGTAAGGGGTACCAGAGCTTTTCCCAGCCCGTTTATGTAATAAAGCATTATATACAACTGTTGGAAAACATACCAGTTTAAAAATCTTTTATCTATGACTTTAGCCAGGTTTGCTCATCTTTGCCCCAGGGGAAGGGAACTGAAGCTTCTTTCCAGGGCATTGTTTCTCTAGGTGAGGCCTGATGGGCTTAGCACTTCAACAGATTGGGAGTAGCCCCAACAAGATAAGGCCATCGATGGAACATCAACAGAACACGTCAGCGGCCATCTAGGAACATCTACCCCAGACTCTGCCTCCGGCAAAGACTGATAAGAAAATCAAGCAATGAAGATCTAATTAACATCAGAAGCGGAAGAAATCCGGATCTAATAGGAGAGCAGATACTAGGAACTACACAACTTGAGACCAATGAACACTGACCCAATTCGTTTCTATGAGTTTTGACTGCAAAAAAGATCTGAAAATTCTAGTAAAGGTCATGTGTCATGGAACGATTCTCTCTGCACACCCGGGCTATGTGCGGATGAGATGATTTCTGTGGTACATCCTGGCCAGAGAAGAAAGTAGTGCCTTGACTCTCTAACATTAAAAATGTCGTTGGAGGGCTTTTTGTTTTTCCTGCAGTTTCAGTGACACAACCAGGAAGCAGAACAGGAGCTTTATGTCCCTGTTACTTGGGTCCTAAAATACAGAGAAAGAAGACAGGGCAGAGAGCAAAGAAGAAAAACAGAGCTTTGTCCTCATTCACATGATAGCCCTGTAAGGCTTTAACCCAAAAGATAGAACTGTATAGTGAAACATCTATGGGGGACTCCCTTGCCTGGCACAGAGGGGTTCTGCAGATAGACTTCCAGGGTGGGGAAAGAGTACCAAGTCGGCAACACAAATTACTTCAGGCCAAACTCCAACACATAACTAGAGATTCCATAGATACATCCAGCCTTAAGCCCAGGAGCAATACAGGTGGGGAGAACGGAGCCTGGGGGATTTAAACTACCTATTTAAGCAGTTCAAGGTAGCTGGAAGTAGCACTGGTGCCTCTGGGTTTCTCTGTTCATTATTTAAGGTGAACATAAAAACACAGAGTGCAGGAGCCCAAGGATGTTCCTCACTGGCTTCAAGCTGGCAGTTTGCTAAAAGCAGCGCTCGTTGGTTTCCTTGGTTTGCCGACCAGCAGTGCCACCTCCCCTCCCTGCTGCCACGGTGCTCAGCCTTCCCCAGTGTTAACAAAAGGGCACGTTACTCTGCTTCGCCAGATTTTAGCTCGGAGAATTTCATTCTGAACAGTTCAGCATCTGCTTTAGCCAAAACAGTTCCGCTATTTCCAGGAATATTATTAAAGGAAAAATATACTGCTTGGCACATGCTACCTAAACTCAGGCCACCTTTTATATGAGGATCTCTAGCTTCGGAAGGGAAATTTTGAAATCTGGCAGAGAGGTGACCTTTGTGGTAGAAATGTGTCTATCCCTATCAAAACCTACCTACCTTTGGCCAGATTACAGAGCAGGGAAATACTTGCAGTTAAGGGCGCAGTAACGAGTTCTGAGAACTGCAGTTACTTGCTGTTTCTGCTGTGGGCAAGAGGTCCCTTATCTCCTGCAGAGCTGCAGCTTGTGCTCACCCACTGCCTTGGCCAGTTATGGCTGCACAGGTCCTCCATGGCTGGATGACGAAATTACAGAGCCAAGGGTGAGCGGAGAGACCAGCATTCCATCTGACGTCTACATACATTCCCGTAACTTTCGGATACAGGACAGCCCCATCTGCCACACAGCCCAGGTTCAACGTCAGCATCACGAGTGCTGCGCAGGCACGAGGGCACTGCGGAAAACAAACTGTGACCAAAAAAACCAGGGCCATTACAATACATCGACGCACAGCTGGAAGAATTAATACGTCAAGCAGACAATGGCATTGCAGACGTCCCCTAATAATGAAGGCTTGAATCTGCTGTCTCAGTAAAACTCTCTAAACGAGGTTTGTGTGCAGCTTATGGACAGTTTCAGAAAGAAATATAAATATAGGCCATCATTCTGCAAAGCTTCACAAACCCAAACCCTTGCATTCAGGTGCCATCTCACGGACTTTGCTGCAAAATCAAGGCCATTCACGTTAAAAGCACAGACAAGAACATCTGCTCAAACTGATGTGTTTTAACTGTATTAGTTAATTATCCAGACAACTCTTCTTATGTCATGGAAATGCAGTTTGAACACTGGCAGATAAATGCTCTTGCATTAAAAAGGGAGAAATCAGTATTTGCTGTTGTATGTAAGCAGCCATTAGAAGAAACAGTCCCACCTTTCACCCAAGCATACCTTCTCCCCCATCTCCAGCACATTATGCAGTCCTTCTGTGTATCCATGTGTGGGATCTCAGGACTCATATCCATATACCGACAACTGGCATGTCGTCATCATCCTAGAGAATGATTTCAGTTCATGAAGTGCTGCTAGGAAAAAGATTATAATTCCTCTCACCAAAAGCCTCAACGGGCTACAAAGGAAGAGTACAAGGAAAAGTTAACTTCTTTCTTCATTATATGTATGCCCTTTCCTCATGCATAAAGCAGGAGCAACACAGAACTTCTATACATATAAAGAAGTTCCATAAATAGATAGATTATATACTTCAGTACATATATATATGTAGATAGATATAGATCTATGTATTATTATATACATACTTCAGGTCTGGTTAAAGCACAGCAGCGAGCAGAGGGGGTCTGTGGTGCTTTCATTCCGTGAGAGAAGGAAACCATACCTCCTGCAGAAGGCAAACTGTCCGTGCAGCCTGCAGAAGGCACTCAACAAACAATTTTGGTTTGTCACTCAAGTGCTTGGTTAATGATTCACCCTGAACAACCAGGCAAGGAAGAAGCGAGCTTGTCCTCCTTCAGTGCACTGGCTGCATTAAGAAGAAAGAGCTCAACGTGGAGCCAGTGCAAGAGAGAAACTTCCCACCTGCACTGCTGCAGGAAACTCTTCCCAGGAGTATGAACTGGGATTATGTATCACAACAGCAGGTATGGCTGGAACTATGGAACCAACCCAGCCACACATGGACCTCGTGATATATTTTTCATTAGCAGAACCCAGATCCTTTACGCAGTAGTTGCCTCCCAAATGTGGAAACTGCAACATAAAAAGCACATTTGGGTGACTTCTTGATGGGTGACTGCAGAGCCACAGGCTCATCTCAGCTCTCCCACAGACCCAGCCTTGGAGTGCCTGAAAAATCCTTTTTTCCTCTTATGCTTCTGAATGGTTAAGGCAGCGTGGCTAGCCATTTCACAGGGGATTTCAAGAAAATGACACGCTTGATGTTTACATGTTTTTGCCCATGAGACAACTTTGATATGCCTTGTGAAACACATGCTTTCACAGAAATCTGAGGAGGAAAACGACATCACCAAGAACAGTAAAATCTTGTTCTGTTTGGAACAGACAATTTTAACAAGACTGTTTTAACGGGAATAGGATTTGGTAGATATTTTTAAATGTTGGCAGCAGGTTTTGCTAGACAAAATTTTATGATATCATTCATTGGATAGATTGCTAATCTGCAAAAACCCATCATTTGAGACCCATTCTAACATTACAGAAGTCCCTTGATTTCCATGGACACAAGGTCAGGCCATTTATGAGTGTAAAGTGTCCCCAGTACTTAATTTTTCCAGGTGACACTCGGTGCCACTTGGCTGTTTGAAAGACAATTTGAGCTAGTACACTTCCACAAAGGACTGCACAGAATGGCCACGTTCTTCTTCCCTTCTAAGAGTTGCAGAAGCAGATATAAATGTTTCTGTGTTCAATAACTAAAATTAAGATTCCCTTTGCTTGTAGCCTCCTTCAAGAATGTCACTATTCTGTTGAGAAACCACATCCTGCTCTGCATCCTATGTGGATTCATTCTGTCAATCCAGGGAGATCAAGTTCAGCAGCCTCCCAGGACTGCTGAAAATCTCCTGGAAGTCCACAGTAAACATTTCTTTACACACTGGATCAGATCTGATGAACTATACAACTTCACACCAGCCAGGAAAGTGTGTGGGACTGACTTTTTAACCAATGCAGACGTGGGGGTACACTTACAGGCCAACTATAATTTTCCCTAGAGAATGCTGAGCATATATTTTTTCCACTCAGAGCTATTGTTCCATGTTTTCCCAGGACTTCAGAGTGTGTCCAGCAGTGACTGGAACCCCCATGCACTAAACCCACTCAGGCTTACCAGGAAGCTTCTGTGGGAGCCTCAAGTTTCGGTGCAGCTCAGAAGCTGCACGCGCCTAAAGCATCCCCACGGGAACACGAAGCTTCCCTCGGGCATTTCGTTTCTTTATCCCAAATATTCTCCCCACTCAGCCACAATCTAGAAAGGAAAAAAAAGGAAAAGAAGACCAATTAATTCTGACATAAGGAGTCTTGACTATCCCGACACACTGCCACGTGAAAAAACATCCCTGCCCCTCTAACAAATCCCTCTGATACCGGCTCCATTCAGGATCAATTATTTAAACGCTGTATTAAGGAGCGTAAGGACACAACGCTTGGAAGTCTCAACAACGGCTCAGCTCTCGGCTACTCCAAGCACTTTCCCACCCAGGGAGCTGAGCTGGCCCAGATTTAAACGCCACGTTTGATCCAAATCCAACAGAAATCTGACCTTGTTTGGCTACTGAGCTTTCCCAAAAGCTGTGCAGTCAAGCCTGGAAATCCTCACTGAAGCTTTGCCATGTCACATTGGGATTTACCCTTGGGAAAACCCCACTCTGAGCACTTGGGTTTCAAGAGGTTGCACCCCATGTTACAGACACAGAATTCCTGTGGGGTTTGGCATTTCCTGCACCTCCAAACACGTGAAAAGAATGAAGTGCAGAGTCCCAAGGCTCCATTATTGCCATTCTCCTCACATCCCTCTCCTCAGCTGCACGTGGCTTTGTGCCTCCTCTGAAGGGCTGGAAAGGAATTTGGGAACCCCCCCTCAGCTCCTTCGGTTTTCAGCCTTTTCTCTGAGGCAGCCCAAAAGGCAAACAGGAAAAAAAACCCCAGAAGTGCACAAAATCCCAGCCCCTCCCAAGATGCAGCTCCTCACACCAAACCTTGGGAGAATCCCTGGTGCTTCCAACACCGCTGCAATCCCACCTGGAGCTGAGCATACAGGGTGTCTAATCCACATGCAAGCCTGGATAGCCCAAAGCCTGCAAGAAAAGAGGAGGCAAAGTGAAGGGGAGAGGTGGGGAAAAACGGAATTTTGGGTTTTTCCCGTGTTTGCAAAAGGATTGAAGGGCAGGATGGAGAGGTTTTGTGGAAAAGAAGTACCAAAGGCTGCTTCATTGCCAGCAATTAGCGCTGCTCAGGCTGAATCCAAGAGGACAAATGCACCAGGATCAAACAGGAGCGGCCGACAGGATGGGTTATGACACAGATCTGTGAAGCTGGAGCCTT
Source organism: Corvus cornix cornix (assembly GCF_000738735.6). Taxonomy (NCBI): domain Eukaryota; kingdom Metazoa; phylum Chordata; class Aves; order Passeriformes; family Corvidae; genus Corvus; species Corvus cornix. The sequence continues at coordinate 36,126,340 of NC_046336.1, read as the reverse complement.
CTTTCTTCTCCCGGGCTCTCCCAGAAATTCTCCATGGCCGGACGTGCTCCCGCTCTCCCCGCTGGGGAGGATGGACTTGGATAGCCCGGCTGACTGGTGAGCCTAAAACAAGAAAGTGATGCAGTGATCCTAAAACAAGAAAGTGATGCAGTGATCCAAGTGTTTTTCCAAGGAAAGGACATATTCTCTGGACCTGGGATAACCCATATCCCATGGCCTTCTCCAGGAAGGGTCCCAGCTGGATATGGTCTCCCAGAAAGGATTCCATAGGGGCTCACCTTTTGCCTGGAGCTCGGCTGAAGTCCTCAGCAATGCCAGGGAATGTGGCCATGGAGGCTTTTGGGCAGGATTTGGCTCATTTGCCTTTTTAGGCTTTGCTCCTTCTCTCAGCCTTCCCACTGGATTGTGGTCTCCGAGGAATATGGAAAATCCCATTGGATTTCCTGCTCTTTTGGGACATTTTTTGTACCGTTCCTGTACAAAACGAGGCCCCCTGTTCGATGCTTTTCCCCACGATTCCCGCAGTTTTACTGCCAGTGCATTCCCTGCGTTGGTTGGGCTCTTCCCAGGATCTCTGAGCTCCTGCACAAGGCAGGAGATGGATTTGGCCCAGGAACTGAAACTCCTGAGGAATTGTCTGATGCCATCTCCACATTTGACAGCTGATCCTTGTGCTCAAAGGATCCCTCTTTCTTCCCTTCAGCCAATTCCAAGGCTCGCTGCCCCCAGCTGGGATCAGTCCCCAGTCTGATCCCTGCACTCTTCCCTGCCAGGATCCTGCTCAGGAATCCATGGGCTACGAATGTAAGAATTAATTCTTCCCACCCCTGCCCACTTCTAATTCCAAAGGATTTGGTGTCTGCCTTACCCGGCTGGAGCCTGCTTCCAACTCTGTTCTTGCTGCTTCTGCTGCTTTCCATTTCCCAGGAATTCCACTGATGGAGCGACAGCGTTTTCCACCTCCCCCAGGATTCCCTTCTGTTGTGTTGGGTGCTGCAAGGATATCAAAACCAGGGCCTGCACTATCAGGAATTACATCCCCGGATTTGTTCCTTTTCAAGTGTCACCTCTTCCCAACAAGCACTGGGCATCCAAGGAATAGAGAAATGATGTGCTGACACATGTTTACTCCTCTGGAATGTCAGAGCTTGGAAAAGGGCAGCTGGAGGCTTTTCTGGTGCTACCCGATGAAGGTGTATTTTACCTAACAGAGCCCCTTCCCATGCCTTTGCCTGTATCCACCAAAAATCCACCTGTTCATTCCCAGCTTGCTGCCTCCCTCTTTTCCTTTATCCACAGAATTTTAACAGGTGAATATCCCCTCTGCAAGAGCACCTTTCATTCCAAACCTAAGAACAAACAAATCATTCCTGACCTTCCTTATTAGGAATCCCACTGAGACAGTGGATGGAAAATGATCCTCTGCTGGCCCCTGCTGCATTCCTGGAGCAGGGATTCTTTCCCTCTTTCCCCCCCTGCCTCCCTGCCCCCTTTTCGGCTTTGTTCCACAGCTTTTGTTTCCACCTCAGATCCTTTCCCTCACTCCAGGAGCTCCCAGCAGTTCCACACCCTCTTTTCTCCCATCCTGATCCTTTCTCCAAGAACAGAGCTGTGCATTTCAATTCCCTTCACTTTTCTCTGACAATTCCCACCAATCCAGACCTAAAGCTGACACAGGGAACACTCAGTGCCCATAAATGCAAATCCAGACCCGGCCATGCCTAAACCAGCAACTCTGAACACACAATCCTGGACCATCTGCATTAATTCAAATCTAACATTTAGGACACACTGAACACTTCAGCATTCCCAAGAAACATCCTGTTGCCTTCAACTCCCAGGGGTTTTTGCTTTGAACTCATACGGATTGGGGGATCAAGGGATTTCCCTGAAAAAACCTGTGTGGTACACACTGGAATCCCCGATCCCGTGAATCCAGGGAGTGTTAAAAGCTTAAGTCAAACCTGGCCCACCATAAATATTTGCCAAGTATCCCCCAAATCATCAGGTTAACAGAACCCTGTTCTGGTGCTGCATTTTTAGTATTGGAAAGCCAGGAATTACTTTATTCCCAGCGCGGGGCTCTGGATATGGGCTTGGGGAGAACAAGACCTTACCAACTTACAGAGCCAGGGGATGATGTTTGGGAACAATCCTGGGCTGCCTGGCAGCAATTCATTGTCCCTCTTGTGGCCCACGAACACCTTCAGCAGCTCCTCCAGGAGCCCGGGCCAGCGGCTCTGCTTCTCTTGGAGCGGGAGACATTCCCCTGCCCACTGCAGGTACCTGCAAACCATTCCAGAGTCAGCTCCGAGCCAGGGACGGGGCAACGGCGGGGCAGGGATGGGGCAGGGACGGGGCACCCCGAGCCAGGGCCGTGCTCAGCCGTCCCACGGCTCCCGGGGCTCGGGCCCTCGGAAATGCTGGATCGGAGCCCCGTGATCCCTGCAGGGAAGAGGCCGGCTCAGGCCGGGATCAGCGAGGGTGGGAAGCGCCCGGGGTGGGCGGAGGCTCTGCCACCCCCACGGCCGCGGCATCCGCACAGCTCCGGGGGACGGGGCACCCCGGATGCCGCTCCCCATCCCGTTATGCCGCTCCCCCGTTCCCCTATCCCGCTCCCCGCCCGGGCCCGTCCATGCCCGCCTGTCCCCCTCGACCGCTCCCTCCCACTCAAACTGGCCGCGCGCAGCCGCGTCTCGCCTCCCCATTGGTCAGCCCTCGGCCCGCCCCGCGTTCCCATTGGCCGCTGGGCCCGTTTATAGTGGATAAAACCCCGCCCACCCCACCGCCCGCAGGTGCTGTTGCCGTGGCGGCCGCTGGAATGCGGCCCGGGCGCATCCCCAAGGGAAAAGGAGGCACAAAATGAGGAATTGGGAAGTCAAAGGGAAGGGAGGCTGCGCAGCGCCCGCGGCGCCCCGAGAGCGAGGAGCAGCCCCCGCTCCTCTGAGGGCCCATCTCTGCCCCGTGTCCATGTGCAGTGCCCGGCGAAGAGCAGAGCCTGGGATCAAAGAACCGCCCAGTCCCCCACAGCAAGGAAAGCCCGGCACCCCGGTGTTTCAGGGGCACACAAAGGGCTGTGCAGGGCAGGGAAGGACCAGCAGGACCTTTCTCCTCCTCAGCCCCCGCTCCAAGGCGCAGCAGCCCCAGCTGTGAGCGGCCAGGATGAGGAGGGGGCGGCTCCTGCCAGAGGCCGCTCCCAGAGGGTTCCCCGGGCACAGCTGTGCAGGGAGCTGCTGGTCCAGAGGGGCAATGGGGGCATCCCGAGGGTCCCTCCAGGGACAATGTCGCACGCGGCAGGAGCTGGGGAGCAGAGCACCTGGGTCCAGAGCACTGCTCCCAGAAAATGCCCAGGGAAAACCCCTCGTGCCAAGGGGCAGCACCTGAGCAGGCAGGGCAGCACGTGGGGTCCCAGGGAAACATTCCACTTTCCCCTTTCATCTTGGCAGCCCTTCCCCAGTGCCCCCAGAAAAAAAGGGGGGTTATGAGGAGAAAAGGGTTTTAAACAGAGGGAAAAAACTTCCTTTTCCATAATTGTCTGTGTTTAAATTGAGGGGGAATCCCCTTCCTCTGCAATTTTAAGGGTATCACTTGAAGGAAACCCTGCCTTTTCCATGCTCTTAGGGGTATCACTTGACAGGGAATCCCCATTTTCCATTATTCTCCAGTTTAAATAGAAGGGGAAAACCTTGACAATGCTATTTTATTGGTCTGAATTGAGCATAACTCCCCCATTTTCATCATCCCAAGGTTTAAATTGAGGGGAAAGCCCGGTTGTCCCTCCTTTATAAGGGTTTGAATTGAGGGAGAAATCCCCCTTTTTCCATCACTGGAGAGACCTGAAGTAAGGCAAACCCCTCTTTTTCCACTATTTTAGGGGATTCAGAGGAGAGAACCCATTTATTGCTACGGCATCTATTTAAGTAGAGAGAAACACTCCCTAGTCTCTCATTTTAGGGGGTTCAACTGAAGGAAGCTCCCCCTTCTTCAGCATTTTAAGAATTTAAATCTGTCAAGGGATCTCTCACAAGGGAGCGAGCCCAGCACTCACAAAACCCTCCTGCTGCCAGAGAGCCCATTATTTTTTCAGTTTTATTTATAATGAATACAGCCCTAATTAGAGACCCTAACAGGAATTACACCACGTGTATTATTACTATTCTTCTCCACCCTCCATAGTCCTATGACTCAACAGTCACCAATGACCACTTACAGAACTTAACAAGGAATCATGCAACTCATCTATCTACGCTGCCAAAACAAGAAGCTTTTTTACCCTTTCAGTGGATGCAGCTGTAGTAAAACAGAAGGCATCTACAGAGCCCTTTACTCACCTGGAATTTAAGTCAGAGCAGCCAAACAGCTGCAGCTCCTCCCAGTGCTTTTATCCCTTATGGTAAAATTGCCTCCTCCCTTTTCCCGGGCATTGTGGGAAGGAGAGGCGGGCCTGGCCAGGGGTATATTAACCCCAGCCCTGGGTAAAAGAGGCGCATTGCGTTTGTGGGCTGGGGTGGGGGAAGAGTTCTTCTGTTATTTTAATGAAGGCGCTCTTTCAGGTTGTGTCGGCTGTTTTTTTAGGAGGTGCTTTTGGCATCTAAAGCAGCAGAGGCTTTGGAGACACTATGAAGAAGATAGCATTGAGTGCAGGGAGTATTTAAGCTCATGGTTTTGGGCTGAGTGTTCAGGGGTGGTAAGGTGCTTTTGTAATTTCCTTTTTTCTTTTTGTTTTTTCTTTTTTTTTTTGTTAGGAGCATTGCAACTTGCTGGAATTCCAGATTGTGTCAAGTATGACACTTCACATTTGTTCAGCAGTTTCATTGTGCTGCAAGAGGGAGCTACCCTGGGTCAGAGATGACATTGGAGATGGAGGCTTCTGATAGGTAAGTTAAGGACTGCAACTGAGAGGGAGTATGAGCAGGGTATCAAGTTAGGAAGTGCCAGGAGAGGTTTTGAGAGTAGTGTGGTAGGAAATGATGTCTATTCAGAGGCCTTCTCAGGCTTTCCTGCAAGCACAGCAGATGCATTTACGTGTTTTAAGGCACACAGATGCACCCACTGTGCTCACAGGAACACCACATAACTCTTGCTAACCCAGATGTCCATTATAATGATGGCCACAACCTTTGTCTTGGGATGAAGAGGGATGCTCAAGGACGTGGGTGCACTTAGGACAGATGGTCAGTAGCTGACTTGTTGGGGTTTGGCTACTAAACTCAGGCATTGATTTTGGCTTTCTTTATTGTAGCTGATGAAGAGGCTAACCCAGCCATCAGGGGGCCTTCCGAGACAGCTGAGGTGGACTCGTTTTGTGTCCAGTGTGGATTCATGTCACCAGTCATCCAAAAGCTAAGTTGGGGGCTGGGATCCAGAGGTGGGAGGATAGCAGGCTGGAAATTGCCAGGAGGGATTTAAAAATTAGCATAGGGGAAAGGGATGCCCTCTAAGGGGCCTCTTAAGCCAGCTGAAAGGAGTGGCTCTACTTGTGATCACGACCATAGGGTGTGCAGGACAGAGCAGTTCCAGTCTGTGTTGTGTTGTCTAGTGTGTCTTCTGTGTCTTTGTTATCCCTTGGATCAGATCTCGGAGGCCTTTTCCCCTCAGGGGGCTTATTGCAAGTGTCAGCCATCATTTCCAGGTGCTCAAACATTCACTCTTGTCGGCACGATGCCGATCTCGTTTGTTCTTTTACGGTGGGCTTGGCTGTGTCTTGGCATCACAAATCAGAAGTACCGAGTCAGATGTCTTTTGAGGCCTTGTTCCCGGCCATCTATCCTTTCCAGCCGTGAGCTGTAATGTCCTGGGGCTTGTAAGATTGTCACGATATGGGAGCATTCTGAATGTGGCAGTGTCTCACAGCCACCTTGATCATTGTGAGTGACAGCTCTTAGAACAGGTCACTGTTCCAGTCTTTTCTTCTGCTCCTTAGAGCCTCCTGTGTCCACAGTTGCCATACCATTGGTCATCTCTTTTGGCATCATGTCAATCCTTGCTGTTGTTCTTCTTGCTGAGAGCTTTTTAAATCATCCTTGTGTCACACTGTAGCCTAATGTGTTGTTTGTGTTTGTGTTGGGAACTGCTCTGTCCTGTGGAGTAGAGCGGGGGTCGGTGGAGTGGAAAGACTTTACAGGTAATGTTTTGCTTTGCTCAGCTGCCTGAGCCGCACCTCGGGCGGAGCAACTGTGGCTGCTCCATGCAGGGTTCCGTGGAGAGGCAGGAGCACGTGGCAACACATGCCTGATGTGGAGCAGAGAGAGGAAGGGAGAAATTCTGAGTTGATGGGAGGAATGGAATTGGGCTTTCCAGAATGGAATTGGTATAGGTGCTGATGGTATCATGGAATCATGGGGTGGCTTGGAAGGGACACAAAGACCCTCTGGGCTCTGTTATCCCATCCCGTGGCAAAGAACACATCCAAAACTGCCTCCTCACCCTCATGGAATGGCAGTGGGTGTTGGAGCTCTGGCAGGAGCACCTGGTGTGGTGTGTCTGGCGGGGCTGGAGGGCAGGAAGCAATGCCCTTGGCTGTAGCAGAGCACATTCCTACCAGGATGACTGACAGAACTCACAACTGTGAGAGACATGCTCTGACATGCAGGGTATATTGACTGAGGGTTGGGGTAGGAAGGGTGCTCATATATGCCACCATGGCCCGAAAGAATCCCCTCCTGACCTGGTGAAGTAAAAGTAACCTGAGCAAGCACAGTGTGTCTCAACGGTGTGAAAGACTTCTTTTGTTACTTACTGCTCAGGTGTCAGGACTGCAGATTTTTACCACTGCTCAGCTGCAGTGAATCCCAGTGGTGGCAGTCAGTGATACATCCCTGTTCCCCCTTCAAGCACCTGAATTTGCAATCGTGGCATCTGAGCTCTGACCAAGCAGGCAGAAAGGACTGTCAGTCTGAATCAGCAGCTGATCAAACATCCTTTCATCTATCTCTTTCACTAAGTTTTCCTTGCCCAGATGGTCTCCTTGTTGCTCTTCCTCCAGAGAGGTGGTACCATTTCATCAGTAAAATCAGACCAGCTCTCCAGACAAGCCACAGACTTTGGCCTCAGGGTAAGAGGCACTGATCCTTTCAAGATTTTTCTCTGTTGTAAGTGTCGTGGCAGTTCCTGTCACCTTTGCGTTGTCTGGCTTATGTGTAGGTTTTGCTCTTCCCCTCTCTACCACCAGATAGCTCTGTTCTCTCTTTCTTCAGACAGAAGTAACTGTCTTAACAGTGGGGAAAAGGTAGACGCCCATTTAGCATTTGCAAAAAAAAAAAAAAAATTTGGAGGTTTTATATGAAAATGGAAGATTGAATGGGAAGAGACAGAAGAAGGGGAGAGCAAACAGGCAGTGGCTTTTCTTCTGGTTTTTGATAGCTCTTCCAGATCCATATGAACACGGACACTGGAAAGTGCCAGTGTCCCTTTCTTTCTGTTCTGGTAAAAAGGGTGCATTCAATATCCATCCAAGATGGGAAAAATGGAGGAAAATAGGACATTGGTGCCATGGGGTCAGTGACAGCTGGTCACAATAAGCTTGATGCTTTGGATCTAAGAATTTTATTGTACATTTACTGCAAGTCATGGGATCTCAGAGGTGATCCACTGTACTTGGGGCTGTCAGATCAGTTCAGAGACAGCTTTGCACGTTGGTGTGCCTGAGTGCAGGAGTGCCAGCAGCGTGGTGCTGTCCTCACTGTAACACAGCCCTTGCCTCCAGGGACTCTGGAAGCTTTTCTGTTGAGCTTTCACAGTTCTGGTGGAATCACAGACTCGAAGCCCTGCCTTAAGCTGTCTGGGCACTCTGCTGCTGAACCCACTCACGGATCAGCTGGTGAGCAATGGCCTGTTTGGGAGGGAACCAGGGTAAAAAACTACCATCGTCTTGCTTTGAAGATCTGGGCTCTCTCTTGAGACCCTCCACAATTTCTTCCAGGCCAAACCAACGGGCTTCCTCCAGTTCCAGGGTGTCCATACTGATCTGAAAGGAATTCAGAGAGCACCAGTTCCTTAAATCAGCTGTAAATGTGGGCAGTGGTACCTTGTCCATTCTTGCTTCCATGGAGACCTTATGCTGGAATGCCCAGAGCACTACATCCATGCTTGAATTAAACACTGATGCCAATCCAGTGAAGGATATTACTGTGCACCAGAACTTGTGCTGGCTTCCTTAGGGAAGCCACAAACCAACCCTGCTCCATCATGGCAAAGTACCAGTGGCTGAGCACAGTAGTTAACGTGACAGAATCTGCATGTTCTATGGCAAATGTGTGAGGGAACCTCCTCTGCTAAGTTCAGAGATAAAAATACAGGGGTGTTGGGCTCTGGGCTTGTATATGTAGTGACCTGAGTGAAATCTGGCACCTTGCATCAGAAGATGATAGGATTGTTTCGAAGTTTGTTCTGCACTTGGAGAAAAAGCCAGCGGAAAACTGCATTTAAGGAGGATCTGGTGCTCTCCCAACTAAATTCTGTGGACTGAAGGAGATTTCGCCGCCCGGGGCAGGCAGTGCAATGCCTCAGGGAGCCCGAGCCGCTCACCTCAGTCCGCTGCGCTCCCACCAGGGCGTGGCAGGCGATCATTAAGCAGCTGCTGGGGAAGGGCCAGTGCTGGGAAGCCGAGTAGCGGAGCGACTCCACCTCCAGCCCCACCTCTTCGGCCACCTCTCGCCGCACTGTCTCCTCCACGTTCTCACCTAGAACCAACCCGAGTCAGGCAAGGACAGGCACGCTCATTGCCGCTGCGGGGGCTCCAGCCGTGCTGACCTGGAAGCACTTGTGGGCGGCATGCTCCATTAAATTCGGCAGCCTCCAATAAACACAGGCACCAGAGACATTTTTGGCCCCATCCTATATACAGATGGTGGACAAAACAATTCTAAGCCGTTTTCCCTCCTGTAACAAGAGGTCTGTAGGTTTTTTTCCTAAGCCAGACGGCATGAGCCACGGAATGGATTTAAAAAGGATCAGGGGTTATACCCTGGTGAGTTTAAAGCTTATGTTTACTATCAGGGACTAGAACAACTGCTAGACACCTATAATAACCATTCCCTTCAGGCACATAACAGCTACTTTGAATTCTGTGTGCACAGAAACACTGATTTATTTAGATCTAATGTTTTTCCCGGCTATCCCAGAATCACAGACTGGTTTGGGTTCAAAGGGACTTCAAGGATCATTTAGTTCCAGCCCCCTGCCATCAGCATGGACACCTTCTGCTAGACCAGGTTAGTCCAAGGCTTACCCAGCTTGGCCTTGAACACTTCCAGGGATGGGGGCACATGGGGATGGGGACACACATCACCTGTGTGTCCATCCCTCTCTGTGAATGTGGATTTGGCTGATGTCCCCACACCCTGCATGGCCAAGGCCACTGTGCTGGATCAGAACTCACTTACCCATGTCACAGAAGCCTGACAGAGCCGTGAACATCCCTTGGGGAAACGAGGGCTGTCGGGCGAGGAGGCACCGGCTCCCGTCGGACACCAGGGTGATGACCACTGGAGACATCTGGCACGTGCACCACAGAGCAAAAGAAGAAGTTCAGGCAAAACAAGTTAAGTGCAAATTTTTGCTTTTCCTGGCAAAATTCCTGCTTTTCACTGGCTGACCACTAAAGACAAAGGACCCAGCTGCACACAAATCCCTTTCCCTGCTTCCCCTCGGGGTGACCCAGCAGCGTTGCTACAGAGCCCTGTGTCCCTCACCTGTGCTCACCTGTGGGTAGTAAGTGACTCCACTGGCGTGGCAGACACGCTTGCTGCCAGCTGGGTTCTTCTGAGTGGGCTGCCCAGTTTTGCTGCAGTACTGGTGGGAATCATGCCACCGGAGAAGGGACTGGGCCTGCCAACACAGAGGAACACAAACCTTATTCATACCTAGAGGGAAGGAATAATTCAGAGCAGTCTCCCTGAATAATGCTTTGCATGCAGTCATGGGGATAAACTCTGATTATCTTTGGAAGCCTCATAAAGGTCAGTGAAGTATGGGCAGTGCTTTGAAAAGTGGCAGATTCTGCAATCCATGTTTCCTGCTTCTAAATCTGAGTACGTTTGGGGGAGGTGGGCAAGAGCTGTTGTTTATTGGGACATAATGGGAGTTGTAATGGACTATTATAAAGAGTCTCCAGCCCTGAATATCTTCTTGAAAAATAGCCCAGGCATCACAAACATTATAGAGCAGGAAAGGAAACATGGGCTATTTCTCCCTACAGGTGAGACAGCTGATTTTCACACACAGGCCTTTTCTTAGGCCTTCCAAACACAGGACATCTGCAGAGTACCAGCTTGTGAGTGAGAGAAGATGTGTAAGTTTGTTTGTGACATCCAGTTTGCCTGATAGTTGTTGAGCTGAGGACAAACTGGGATTGCTGCTAAGGTCAGCACATTTCACTCTGAACATGCAGCAGCCTGATGCCAAATGGCATAAATTACTGCAGTCACTTTGAAGTTACTTGTCTGTTCCTCTCGCATCTTTCTTTTGGGACCACAACTCTGGGAAAACTGGTGTAATTTAGAGTGTATCTGTACCTAGGTTCCTGAAAGTGTACAGCAGGTACTTCTACAATATTAGATCATAAAACAACATGGGAGACAAGGAGAAGGGTCAATGTAAGAAATCACAGCTTCTTAAAGTAAAAAGCCCTGTCCAATACCGAAGCCAGCAAAGGAGAATCCTTCCCATCCACTACAAAGAGAGCCTTTCGTAGGTCAGTGAACGATCCCTGGAGTTCTGACTCAATGGCTGACTTATCCAAGGCTCCTGTAAAAAAAAAAAAAAAAAAATTGATCTCAGAAATTTCAGCTATTATTGCTATTATTCCAATTTTATGCCTTTTGTTGTTCCAGTGTACAATTTCTAGGACTTCCCATGGAAGTGAACCACACCAGGGGTAGCATTCCCAGATGTCAGTGGCCTGCCCCCAGCCCACCTTTACTGCCACACACAGCCCAGGAGCAGCAGTGCAGCCCGTGGCTGCGACCTGCCGCGCTCATCGCAGCTCCTACAGAGACTCAGCCCAGCCCTCCCTGGCAGGACAGGTTCTCCCCAGGACCAGGGATGCTGCCTTGGCAGCACCTCCATCTCAGTGCACCAAACTGGTGCTGGCATGGACGGAAGAGGAGTCATCCCAACCTAAATCCAGTGCGAAGTGCGGTCTGTGCTCGTCTGAACAACCGATCAGCACCGACTTCTCTAGCCACTGTTCAGCCTCTGGGAGCTTCTCCAGAATCCGTTTCATCTCTAAACAGCAGGGAAAGGGCAAGAGAAAGCTGTGATGGAAGCAAATCCAGGTAACTGTGATTGTCAAGGCTGGATTGTCAAGGCACAGACAATCTTAGCTCAAGGAAGAATGCCCATGTGTGAAAGGGGACCAGACAAGTGATCCCGCCCAGATAGAAACCTAAATTCTGGCTTTCCTCCTAAGCTGTAGGAAGTTTAGACGATGTCAGGCTAAAGGTCCAAATGTTGTAATGCTTGGGGAGCAGCTGTCCATTGGTTTTATCCTGCACCAGCCAATACCTTTCTCTCAAAGAAAACTTTTCCTACATTACACCAAAAAAAAACTTTGTCAGTAAGGCCTTACTTGTTTTCCTACCAGCCCTCTCTCTTCAAAAGGTACAGTCCCAAATATTTAAACCTGATCGCCTCAGAACAGATTGGGTTGATACGTGTCTCTCTCATTTCATCTCTCATTCCAGGTGTTTCTTTCTGGATGCACTGACTTCTTTCTTACCTGCTGCACTGAGCTGTGGTACCAAATATTTCTTCCCAACTTTCTGCAGGAAGGGGGAGAGATTGTGAAAGAGGTAGAAAGCTCCTGAGGCCTGGGCTTGCCTGCAAAGGCTGTCATCTTCCTTTAACTGATTTAAGTATCTGCAGTGAGAAAATGATTGGGAAGATGAATTGAAGATTGTGTTGAGATTATTGCTTATTTGGAGGCATTTATTTTGCACAGAGCAGGGGGGCTGAATGGGCAGATCAGATTTAAGGCATTCCACATGCTTTGAGAGTTTTGACAGCTGAGTCGCTCTTTGGTGGGCTGCAGCCTCTAGTGAAGTTTGTGTGGCAGAAAATACTGCAGTTCTTACCTACCACGTGAGTACCCTCAAGTTTCGAGATGCAAGAAGATCAGTAACCCAGTCTCTCAATCCAAAAGGTCTTCTGTAAAGGCTGCAGAAAACCTTGATCTTCCCTTTAGTCCCCTCCCAACTCAGAATATTCTGTGAATTTGGATGGCTCCAAATGCTGTTTGGCCAAATTGCTGAGCACTTCTGATGTTGAATCTGGTTCCCATCAGGCTATGTGCATTGTGTTTTACCTGTCACACTGATGTGAGGGGTAAAAACCACGTCTTAGGGTACAGCCTGCTGGAGCTGCATTAGGAAAAAAAAAATCATAGGAAAAGGGTGTCAGCATGTGCTCCTTTCAGACTGTTTGAAGCAGTATTTAAAGTGAGGAGAGCAGCATCACTTCAAGTCTGCCTGGAGCCCTCGAGCCAGGACAGGCAATCATTACCAGAGCTGCAGCCTGAGAGAACCAGTCACTACCAGCGGTGAAGGGAGCTGTTGCCATTTACAGAGCTCACTGTGTGCATTACTGTGTGATGGCTGGACTGTTAAAAGAGTAACCCCCCCAGGTTAGAGTTAGGTAGGGCTGCTCGTGCCGAGCTCTGGCCTCTCAGGACTCACGAATCAGATGAGAACTTACCTCATTTTTCTCACATAGGTGGAGTGTAACCTGCAGACAAGGGAGGAAACTCTCCTGTGCAGCGCTTGGTAAACCACAGCCATAACCAACACCCACAGCTGGTGTCCCTGCCTGAAAAAAAAGGGCATAAAATGTAATGCAGCAGCCCTGCAAGGTTAAGTTTGATTTAAAAGGTGCAATAACCAGGTAAATCTCCCTCTCAGAGTCTGCAGAATCTGCTTTCTAAAATGATCACTTCAGTCACACTTCAAACCCCATTTCAGGCCATTTTAAGATTGCTTAAAGGCACCTCCGTTTGTTTCCATCTCTGAGTGTACACAGGTCTTACAGAATTTGCTTATAAGACTTGATTAAACCTTCCTGTCCCAAATCCCTGTGTCCCCAGGAAAAGGGCACAGAAGGTGGCTGCTCTCTTGTTGGTTTCCTGCACAGTTGTAATGGCCTCGATCCAACCACACATCCTACTGCAGCACACAGTGGATCTGTGGGAAAGGCACTGATGCCAGGAGAGAGTGAAAGACAAAAGATCAGCTGTGGAAGAGAATTCCCTGAGTTAGACAGGAGACAGCAGTCGCAGCTGAATGGGATCGTCTCCAGCTATGAATGCTTTTTGTGTCAAAGAATCTCACCACGTTCTCAGCCCAGGCCATGTCAGACTGCAGCTTGACCTTGGCTTCAGGATGTCAAGAAACAGCCACATTCACCTGAGACAAAAATTAACTGTGGTCCACAGTCCTCGATGATCACTTAGAACATTCCACTTTGCAGCCACAGAACTCGAAGCCCTTTACGGAGGAAGTCACGTTCGCTTGGTTACAGACACATAAGCAGTGCCAGGAAGAGTCTCAGAGTTCTTCCTTCAGCAAAGTCTGTGATGGGAGCCTGAGAGGTGCCTCAGCAGAGGCTCCTATTTGCACGTGGAAACTCTGCCTTGTGGCTTTGGACATCCGTGGCCCAGATCCCCTTTCCCACCGTCTCAGCTGTCTGGGACGGTCCCTCGGGGACACAGGGGAGCCAAGCCTGTTGGGGAAGCCAGTGGGAGCAGTGGGAGCTCGGCACGCTGGTGCAGACACGTGTGGGGACGGCGGCTGCCACACAGACCGTGTCAAGAGGGTTTCGTGGTGTGACACCCGTGTGGCGGTCCCTCCTCCACAGCCCGGCGTGCCAAACTCCCCGGCGCTGCACCCGGGAGCGCCGCACTTTGCTCTGGAATGAGCAGCAGGATGTCACAGGGAGGAGCTTCTGCCCAGAACTACGAGTGTGCGGGCGTTTAACCCCTTCCTCCCTAGGAACCACCGTGCCGGGCTCTGGTTGGGACCACCCACAGCTCGGAGCTGGCGACAGCAAAGGCTCCACCTGGAGAGGCCGTCCCGACCTTCCGTGAACTCCACGCAGGCTGTGCAGCCCGCAGGAGGGCTCCAGGCTGCCATTCCCCGTGGATTTTCCCCACTTACTGCGCCGTGTGCCGTCTCCAGCGGCAGGGATCGGCTCCGGATCCCGGTGACCTCCGGCAGCAGCGCAGCCACTCTGCTGGCTCTGAGTCACTGCCCGCACTGGGAGCGCTGGGAGCTGTAGTTCTGCCCAGGCTGCTGGCACGCAGCTCCCGGCTTGGATTCACTTCTGGAGATTGTTCCTGCTCGCTTCTTTCTCTCTTTTCCCCTCTTTCTTTCCTTCCTTTCTTTCCTTCTTTCCTTCCTTTCTTTCTTCTTCCTTTCCTTCCTTCTAGCTTCTCTGGGGTTTGTCTCCACAGCATGGGAGCGCTGTTTAAAGTTAAGGACCATTCGTCCTCGAAGAGGAAAAGATGCCAGAAGCTCTATCTATCCAAAGGCTGGAGCCACTCAGTATCCCAGCACCCAAATACCCGCGGCTGGATTTGCCAGCGAATAGCTCTGATCAGAGCGCACCCTGTGCCAAGGCACGTCAGAATAATGACAAATCATTTTCATTCCTTTTTAAGCGAACAAACAGATTCCTCTCGAGTACTGAAAACATTATTCTGGGTTGGAGCCCACCTGACTATATTTAGCACAAAGAGAATTTTATAAACATACGAAAAGTAAATGTTTTCAGGGCGGCCTGTTGCTTTTTGGTGATGAATTGAGCCGTTCTAATCGAGAACTCACGTCATGCAATTTGAGAGCGTAGCTTGTAAAAATAATAAACAGAATATCCAGGGAAATAGTACTCTTGTTACCAGAGTTACTTACAAGTTTAGGTTTAATTGTGCTTGACTGCTATTTTTATGCTTCCTGAAGCAGAGCAAGCCCAGTCTTTATCAATCCACCAGGCTAATTGGATTAATGGACAAAACACATCTTCCCTTAATAAGATAAAGGATTGAAATATAATCTCTAAGGGAAGTATCCACCCTGCTGTTAAAACAAACTAACAGATTTATTGACCCTACCTGCCCCCAGATATGGATCTTGCAAGAAGAGCTGGCTTTAGACGGAAGCAGCCGGAGGAGATACTTCGGGCATTAAATCTCGGGACAGCCTCTCCAGCTCGTTCTGCCCACAGCAGCCAGGTGGTTGGTAAGGGAGGATTAAAAGCCAGAGCACCACACTGCAGTGTAGACACCCCTCTGAAGGCAGGGCAGTGCTCTGGCCTCTTGTTCTTACATGCAGCTGAAAACCCTCATGGATTGGATTAGCCCAATCATGGCCACCTGGCCTGTGTGCCACGGGAAGATGGAGAAAATGAGATGAGAGCCTGCACTTGTGCTGCTGTCTGAGCCATGGGAAGCCAGGCAGTCTGTGAGAGATTCCTTGTGCCTTCTCCGAGGGGTCACACGTTAACTGCCCTGTTAAATGTTTCTGCAGCATGTAAGCAAGGGGGATGCTTTTGAAACAGACGCTTTCTTGTCACTTACTCAATTATTTAATTCAAGAACCACAAATACCAGCTATTGGTTTGGCACCTGAGTTGTTTCTTCGTAAGTATTTTTGGGCTCTGAGTTGAGCGAGCTGCATCTGTGAACTGTTTATTTTAGTCCCTTGCAGCCATCGTACCCCATCCTGGGAGCAATCCTGGGAGTGAACTGAGAGCCTGGACACACAAATGTGTCTCTGACAGCTTTCTGTATCTTAATAATTTGAGCTTTGGCAGGGCCGCAGAGGAAGTGAATCCCAGAAACTCTCCTGATGCAGTAAGAGCAAGGCAAAGAGGACACAAGCAGTAAGAACAAATACTTGTCATCTCTTACATGGACAAGATTAAGGTAAATCTTTGGTCCTGTGTTGCTAAAATAATAATTTTTTTTAATCTGGGCTTGTAAAATACTTATATTGAAATTAAGAGTCAGTAAAAGATTTTTCCAAGCCATAAAAGTGGCTGGAAAATGTAAATCTAGGCTAATAATGGTTATAGTACTGATCTTGCTGCTTCTTTTCTGTTTTGTGTCCTTCTAGATGCCCCCAATAAGCAGAAATGAGCATTAGAATTGCTAGCAGCTGGCCCTTGTAAGACTGTTAATGGCCTTAAATACATGAAGCCAGCAAATTCACATTGACAACTTGTGGTCAAGCCACACAAAACTTCTTGGAAGGAAAAAAAAATTCCTTTTTTTAGGACAAGCCTGGGGAAAGACAAACCGCCTCTTTAAAGAGAAAGCTAATGAGTAGCCTTCCCCCTATCATTAAGCTTTAGATGCAAACTAACCAAATCTGGCTTTTCTCCAAAGTTAGAATCATGAGTATTATGTATATGATGGACTCCTACAGTTTCTCACACTGAGGGTGGGGACCTTGAAGTAAAGAAACTGCCTAATTTGTTCTGCTGATTCCATCCTGGACGGGTGTAGGGGGGAGACACTGTGACTTGTGAGAGGAAAAGGTTCCAAGAGGACAGCGAGCATGACCAAGGACTTGGCCACTGCAAGGAACTAGGTAGGCTCTGACTGCAGCCTGCATGAGGGATGGGTACGGGGTGCCTCACCCCACCCATGAGCCTCATTAATCAAATCTAACGAGCTGGAGCCTTCAGCCCCATGCTGATCAGCTTGTTGGTGTTCCCCACTGCCTGCCTTACTTCCTAAGGATATCTGGTAGTGCAAAAGAGGATGAGAAAGCAGCAGATCTTGCTTGAAAAAATCTGAATGCGCTTCTACAGCGTGTGGGGTTTTGTCAAATCTCCAGAAGCTGCTGTTAAACCTCTGGCTAGATGTTATGGACTCTTTGGATAACGGGGCTTTAACTGGATGCCTCAGCTAGAAGCTTGGATATCACTCTAGTATTTCCTGCTAGTTGTAGGAGTTGTATTTCTGTTGGAAGGCGACCAAAATGAGAGGAAAGGAAGGCTTATTTTTTTGACGGATAGTTCCACTAAAAGTTGGCCTTCTTCCTGCTCTGGCGCAGCAGCACTCGCAGTGCTGGCTGTGCCGCCAGCTGTGGGGACACATCTGCGTCCACAGCTGGACAAGAAATGACTACATTCACCTCACGTCATTGTTTGTTTCTCCTGTGAGACACTTTCCATCTCAGCAGCCCCCCAAAATGGGACAGAACACCCGCAGCTCGCTCTTCTCAAGGCACTGCTGGGTGAGTGGGAGCTGAGGTGAGGGTCTGGGTACAGGGAGAAATCTCAGCTGTGGGTCACGCTGCAGCCCGCAGTCCCCCCTTCTGACCGAGGTGGTTTTAAGGCAGTTCAGTCACCCTGCTGAAGAATGTGTTAGAGGGGGATTTTGCCCCCCTGTGGTGCCTTTGCCCAGCTGTTTTTGTTGTGAAAGATTTCCAGCTGGCAGTGACCAAAAATGTGTGCCTTTAAAGGGCACCTTTGAAGGCTGGTTATGCTAGTGAGGAGGTGATCCTTTACCTGAAACCCACATCTAGAGAGAAAGGAAAAAATGCTTAGGAATGTCCCTGATTCCAACTTAATTGCTGGAATGGACAAATAACCGGTTTATTTATGAAATCCTAGAAAACAATGAGCAGTCAGCACCAATCTCTCAGAGCAAGACTAATCCAAGCAGCGTTTTAATGTCTTTAATAGTTGGGTGGGCCAGAGAGGGGTGAGAGCTGACAATGGTTGGTGATACAGCCTTTGCTACTGCCTTGGAAGCTGCTTTTGGGACCAGCCAGGTTTAGATGGAAGCCCTGGAAGAGGGGGGGAGGCTGCTTCAGCAGCTGCACTTGACGAAGGCACCATCAGTGTGGAAATGTCTTCACCTGGGCTGGTAGGACAAGGTGAGTGGGGGAGTGATCCTGATCCCTCCCCATCCCCTCCTGGGTGTGGAACCTTGGCTGCCGTGCGGGGCCCCAGCCTGGGCTCTGCCAGGGGAAACAGACGCTGCCGGAGGTGGGAGTTAGAATCACAGAATATCCAGAGCTGGAAGGGACTCACCAGGTCACCAACTCCAACCCCTGGCCCTGCCTGGGACACCCCAACAATCCCATCCTGTGCCTGAGAGCGCTGAGAATGGTGTAGCAGGGACCTTCCTAGGCTGGGCTTGAGAATCTCAGAGGTGTTTTCCAGTGATGTCTGTGTAACTTAGGTCAAAGTAACAAAGTGGTTATACAGCTTGGGTTATAACATATCTATATAACCTTAATATCAATATAACCTAAACCATGACTTTTTTTCTATATAACCTGAAGAATATCAATATAACCTGAAGCATAGCCTTCTATACTTATATAGCCTGAATCATAGCTTTTACTTATGTAGCCTGAATCATAACTTCTATACCTGTATAACCTGATGCTTATATAACCTGAATCATAACTTCTGATACCCATATAACCTGATATGAATAACTTTTTATACAAGGACTAGTATATAGTTAACTAGTTGCTTATATGCAGAATAGAGAAAAAGAAAACAAAACCAAAACAAACTTACCAGGTGTATAGTTTTAGAGCTAGATAAGTGTAGTACTAGTGAGAAATTGGCAAGCCAAAGCCAATTAGCCACAAAACAAAGAATTTAGGCCGGTTAAGACCAGATGGCCCGAAGAGCACCGTGACTGCGCATGCCCCGAAGACAAAGCTGAAAAGTTCAAGGGCAAAGAAGACTTTGGAATCCTTCATCAAAGACTCCCAAAGACCCCCGAACTGGGGAAGTGCATGAGCAGTGCAAAGAATTATCTAATAACCATGGGCTCATGCTATGTAAATTAGTTCTGGCGCATACGTGACGATGCTGTAACGACAGAGCAAGATTAAGCAAAATTTACTGTATAAATACACCACTACACTTGACAAAGGCGGATGAGTTAGGAGGAAAAAATCCCCCTCACCACCAGCGCTGCAATAAACAAATACCTGCTCTACAGGCATCGGTCTGTGGGGATTTATGTCCAGCCTATTTTTCGGGCATCACCAGCCTAACTGATTCGGCGATGCTGGGCCCAGGTGCGGGGCCGGCAGGGCTGCAGGGCGGCGTCCCGGCGGTTTAGGCCTTTTCCGGCACCTGTTACTCCAGCAGCAGCGCTGTGGCTCGGTGCTGCTCGGGGCTGCTCCCGCTGGCTCCCGGCCGGTGCCGGTCCGAGCGCGGGGCCCGCGGCTGCGGAGGGCCCGGGGCACCCACGTGGAGCCGCGGCGGCCGCGCATGCGCGGAGCGGCGGCCGCCGCTGTGACCGGGCTCACGTAGCGCGCGGGCCGCGCCGCCCCGCGGGGCGTGGCCTGAGGGGGCGGGGCCAGGCCGGCCATAAGAGGCGGCGGGGCCGGCGGCGCTCAGTCGCTGGAGCCCCCGGGCCGAGCGAGGAGCTCCGGTGCCGCTCCCGCCCCGCCGCCCCCGCGCTCAGGTGAGGCCCGGCGGCCCCGCCGCGCGCCGGCCGAGGGGGTGGGCGGGCGGGCGGGTCGGGCTGAAGGGAGCCGCGGGGCCGGGCGGCCGCCGCGAGGGCGGGCTGGGTGGGGGCGATACGTGGCAGCGCTCCGCCGCCCCCCATCCTCCCCGCGGCCAGGGGCCGGTCTCCCGGCGCTCCCGGCTGGTGTTCCCGGCCCTTGCGTAACGGGAGCCGGCAGCCTCCGGAGGGGGGCGGGAGGGCGCCGCCGCGCCGGCTTCCCCGCGGCTGGCAGACTAAACACAGCCGCCTCCTCCTCCTCGTCCTCCTCCTCTGCCTCCTCCCGTTCCCGGCGCTGCAGCTGGGAGTGTCCCCCCGGCTGGGCTCGGTTCCGCTGCCCTCCGGTGTTGCAGGTGGGCTCCCGCCCCGCGGCCCCGCAGCTGGTGCCCCTTGCCCGTGCAGCCGCGGGAGCTGCGAGCGCGTGGCTTCGTGCTGGGAGGGGTGGAAAGTTACTTGGCGTAAGCGCTGGCGGTACGCGCTGAGTGCAGGGATTGCACCGCGAGGAATGGGGCTTGTCTGGGTTTCCCTCTCTGCTGCTTCGGGTTGGACTCAGCCAGCTGCTTTATGTGTAATTTTGCATCTACCTTTGTAGTAAGCGATGCCATTCCGTAGGTATTTTGATAGGATCTAGCTTAACCAGCAGGAGAAACTCCGACCTGGAGCCTTGAGCCTGCTGGTAAATATAATAAAACGGTCACGTGTACTTGGAATAAATCTTCCCGTTTACCTGAAAAGCTGGCTGCTCCCAGAGGAAAGATCCTTCGGATTGCAGACGGAAAGGATTGCCCAGCGTTCAGTTTCACTTCTTTTTTTCTGCTGACTTCAGTAAGAGGAGAATGCTGAGTGCTGAAGTGCTTACCTACTTATAAGTAAAGGTTCAGCGCTCGAGGTTTTAGTGAATGAAAGGAGCCATTTATTTACTTGGCTACAACAAGTAAATAAATGCAGCTTCCCACAGCGCCGGGGGCTGTTGGCTCAGGATGCAGACGGTGCTCTGCCAGGGGCGGAAAGGAAAGGTAATGAGTTCCCGGGTTGTCTGGGAAGCAGGGGCCTGCCTCTGGGGACAGGGATGTTCTCTGTCCTACTGCTCTACACCCACTGCTGCTCTCGGACCATTGCTGGATACATTTTAATGCCTTGGACCAAACTGCCAAGCATCTGATTTGACCCGGAGGACTCTGCACTGCTTCTGAAGTATGTGCTGACACGAGTACTGATTAACTTTCTTTCTCTTTGTGTTCCTTCTCAAGCCAGCTCTCTGACCTGTAGAGATTTAAATGTTGTTCCATAATGAATGGCTTTAAAATCTAGTGTTTAAAGCTGTGGTTTTGGGGCTTGCATGTACATTGCAAAGTGCCCGGTGCCGTTTGACAAACTGAAATGACAGGTAGTGGGTTATACTTTAGAAGGAGTGGGGATAAACAGAGGTTTATAGCAGGAACAGCATGCCTTCATGCTGAGATTGATATAGATATGGAAACCTTTTTTCTTTAAAAGAATATACTCCTTGAAAAAACCCAGCTGATCGTTGGCATTGTCCTGCTTTCTTTATAATCACTCTTGATATCTGAAAACATTCTGTATATCTTTTTAGATGCTCAGCTAATCCTTGAGCAGAAGGATAGCCTCCTGCTTGTTGTGTCTAATAAGATAATTGCTCTATTCCATCCACACTGTGCTTTGTCTTGGCTTGGGAAGTTAAAACAAGTGGACGCTGAGGGCTGTGTCCATTCAGTTTTAGTCTGGAGGAAATCAAGGGAAGACTCGCTTCAGTTCCCTGAGTACAAATCTCTGTACAAACGCCACTGCTCTGCATTCAGGCATGAATGTTGTCTTCAACTTGGCAGTAAATGACAGCTAGAACGCCCTACTTGACTTTGAAATTGAATCTCATCTCTTATTATGTTATTATTTTTTTTAATATATAAAAGATTATATTATAACTTTGTCATTAAAAGATGCCTAAAGCACACCCTGTTCTTTTGGTGGCAGCATTTATGGAAAATCTTTCTTCTTTCACTGCCTTTAAACAGCCTTTGAATGTGCTAGAGGACTCGGGAACTGGATTCTGGTGCTTCTGTCCTGTGAGACCTTTAAGCAATGATGACTGCTAAATGTTCTTAGTACTTATTTTGGGAAAGTTCTTTCCTTTTCAGTAGTATTTTCAGTCACGTTGTGTCATGAGACTGTAACTTGGGTTGTCCTTGAGACAGGAGAGGTTTAGGGCAGTGAGCAGCTATCACTTCTGGTTCCATCTTTTCCATTTCCCCTCCACTCAGCTTAACTGTTTAAAGGGTTTTATTATTATTATTTTACATACAGTGGGGTCCAGTAGGGATTGTGAGAATGGACCCATCTTTAAATCAAAAGTTGGGGATCTTGCTGATACAATTTTGTCTCTTGGCCCTGCAGTGGACTTCATCTTGAGCAGGCCAGTTACTTCTTACCTAAATAAAGAAGCTGGTTTGGAATTAAGTTAGAGCTGTTCCATGTTGAGTACCCCCTCAGTTTCCATTTTTTATCCTGTTTTCTGGATCCTGGTAAGCACCTGGGAGCTTGGAGAAGGCAGTGAGGAGACTTGTCTAATGAGCATATTCAGTCTTTGGGCACTGATTAGTGGGACCTTGGTTGTGATGAGGTTATATCATATGTCACTCTGCTGTTTGTCTTCACTTGTCTGCTTGCATCTTTCTACTTGTAAAGCAGAGCTGAACTCTTTGGAAGTCCTCAAAAAAACCCCTCTAAGTTGAAATGGTGTTTGTTGTGTGTTCAGAGAATCCTGTGCTTCTCTTGGCAATGCCATTCCTCTGCTTGCTGCTTTGTTTCCCTTCTCTCTATGTGTTTGTTTGCTCTTTGCTATTCCCCCCCACTCACGTTTTTCTGCTCTGCCATGTTTTGCTGTTTCAGAGCTTAGTGAGTGCACTTTCCCAGGGGAGGCAGGAAGCTCCCGTGTTGGAGCTGTCAGCTGGACTCCCACTTCCCTGCGTGGGCAGTGATCCCCTCCTCCCCGAGAGCTCAATTGCCATCTTTGTGGGACACGGCTGAGGAGGAGGGCGAGACTGACAGCAATAATGGAGAGAGGATTTTCATCTTGTTTTACTTCATGTCACCAACAGGAAGAAATTAAAGCCTACTTGTTTGGCAGCCTGTGAGTCCAAGAGCTTTCCAGCGTCTGCATGAACTGAGCTGTGTTTTCTTTGACTGGGAACCTGTGGCTGCGCCTGCCGCAGCAGCTGGAAAGCTCTGCTCCTTAGCAACTGCTGTCAGGGCAGCGAGCGTGGCCTCGGGTCCTGCCCAGCTCGGGTTCCGTCCGGGGGGGAAGGAATCTTGGGTGGCCGAAAGCTATTACGGGAGTCTGGGACCTTGCAAATGACAGGAAATCTGGGAAAGGAAAATCAAGATGACCCCTGGACGTCATTGAGCTTAAGTTGGGCGAGCTTGGAGGTCCGGTTAGGCTGTGCATGGGCTCGTCCTGTTTCCTTTTGAAATTCTTCCAAGAATGGGAGATCCAGTTTCTAGTGCCTAAGTGTGAGAAACTCTGTTTGTACCCCCTTAGAGTTGCCCGTGTTGCATTTTGTGGCTGTTGCCGGTCACTCCTGCTGTGTGCCTGTGGAGATAAGGAGGTGGGAATAGGGTTGCAACAGCCTTTGGAGAAGCCTGGTGTTGGAGCAGGCTGCAAAGGCAGCTGGAGAAGAGGAGAAACAAGATGGAACACTGTCACTGGGAGCACTAGGTGGAGAGGAAGCATTGTTTTCTCCACCTTTTGGTGATTTTGTTTGTTGGTTTTTCTTCTTGTTTTTAAAAAGTTTAACAGTAAGAAAGGAAACTTTCTGGAGCTTCTCTTGTGGCTCACTGAGGGCAGTAAACAAAGAGCTCAGTGCATTCCCAGTACTGATAGAATTGGCAAATATTTATGGTGTAGTAAAGCTGTTTGTGCTTTGTCACTGATTCACAGATGTATTGGCTCGAGTGCTGAAGGAGCAGGAGGCACTTGGCTTTCTGCAGGGTGAAATAGGAATTGAGTGGTGTTTTCAGTAAGAATGGAGGTGGACACCAGCGGGTTTTTATTAGGTGCGTTTGAAACAGTCTGGTGTAGCTTGTTGGCTGCCTGGGGGGAGGATGAGCCAGGAGGAAGAGGTGAGGAATGCTGCTGTGGACAGCAGGGCTGCTTTAGAGCATTGGTGAGGCTCAAGGGGGGGAAAAGGAGAACTCCAGGCTTCCCTCTCCAAATTCTCACTTTACAACTCGCTTTCTGCCCGTGAATGTGTTGGAATGCATCAGCCCTTCAGTTGTGGTCATGCAGATTTTGGGTGACTTACAAGAGCTGGAGGTTGTGCTGCTTTTCTAGGCTCGTGCGAGTTTCCTGTTGTTCCTGTTGGTGCCAGTGGAACTGTGCTTGTCCTGTCCAAGAGGCAGTCCCCAGATTAAATCCAAACCCCAGAGTAAATCCAACTCCCTTCTGGGGTGCTGGAGGTGGAAAGGAGAGGAGGGAGCTGCCTCCTGACCCTCAGGTGCAATCTGAGGAGAGATCCTGCACTCTGGAGTCAGGGATATGTTCCCTGTTAATGCCTCCACTTGTGGGTGGGATGGTTTTTATTTGGGTGTAACTTTTGAACTTTCCTGATTATGTTTGTGCCTTCCCTGTGTGAATGCCACACCTGGGTCTATGTTGTTTGCTTGATAAAAGTTATGTTCCTAAACAGGCCAAACCAGTTCATAACTGAGCTTGTTGCTATTTGTCTTTCTTTTTTCTTCATTAGTTGTGCTGTTGGAAGAGTTGTAAACCGATTTCTGGTAGTCCACGCACTGGAGTTCATTTTTTCTGAGCAGATACAGTATGTGGGAGTTCAAGCTTTTGTTTGGGGGGAAAAAGTAAACCTTGTGAATTCCACGACAACATAATTACTCCTAAAGTATGCGGCAGCCAGGCAATCCTGGGCTGCTGAAGGGATCAGGATCCTGAAAGGCTGAGAGCTTGGCAGCTGGCCCTGCAGAAAGCACTGCCTGTGAGCCTGCCACAACCTGACCCAGGATCCAGGGACAGAGCAGCCTTTTGTGTCAGGTGTGGAGCTTGGCTCCGTGGTGGCAGCAGCTGAGGAGCAGGAGCGTGCACAGAACTCCCTCCCTGGACTGCTCGTGTCGGGTTTTCATTTAGACCTGTTCCACTGGCATCTTTCTGACTGAAAAAAGGAAACTTTTCCCATCGAGTGGATGAACTTGAGAATGGGTATTTTAACTTGGTGCTGCGGGCTTTTTTCAGTGTTTGAGGGGTTTTTTCAGTGCTTTTTGCAAAGCAGCTCTATCTGCAGCATGACTTGGATGCCAAAAAGAAGAGTGCTGGTGAGCACGCTGTCCCTGAGCTGTTCTTTCCTCTCTGGCTGCACGAGGCAGGTATAAAAGTCAGCAGAAGGGACTCAGTCTGTGCGAGCTGCTCAAGCTGTCAGGGTTCTGCTGCCTCAAGCAGCCCCAAGACACAGAGTTGCCTCTTCTGAAGGTGGATTTATCTCTCTGGTGAGCGGGGATTTTTCACCTGTTCTGTGTTTCTCTCCCAGGTGTGTGGTGAGGTGAGAGCTGTTGAGCAATGGCGTTTAAGAAGGTTTGGTGTGCCCTAGCCCTGGGATTTCTGCTGCCTTTCTCTTGTGCCCACACGGACTTCTTCACTTCCATTGGTGAGGCCTGCTTTGGTGTAGCCAAAAGAGTTTCTTGACAGCCCTCAAAACTGATTTTGCAATGATGTGTTAATCATCCAAGGCCTTAATTGGTGCAGAACTAAACGCACTTCCTAGTTCTTACCGTGTTACGGACTTTTCTTTTGGGAGAAGCAGGCTTTAAGTCAGTCCAGGGGCAGTCTAGTGACCCTGGCCAGGCTTTGTAGTCACTATTTATTCTTACAGGTACTGGAATTTAAACAGAATTTTCGTGTTGCCCACATGTGGAAGGAAGAGGTGCAGCTACCAAGGGCACATGATGGTGCAGTATGCCTGTACTCACCCTTGGGTTCTGGTGGCCTCAGGGTGGGCTCTGTACCCCTTTGTGCTGAACCAGTTCAGCTGCCTGCTTGCAGGAGGTGAAGCAATTATTAGTTAATACCAGGGAGCCCTTGAAGTCATGGATATAATCTTAAAAACAAGAATAAAGCCCTGGATTAGCCTTGTTTATCAAACATGAAGGCTTTGTGTGTTTCTGTAGCTTTCTCTTTATTTGCTTTACATTATGTATGCTCGGATGAAAGATTACTCTGTGGCAAACTACTTCCTTTTCCAAATGAATCCTAAATTAGTTCTATTAATAAATATCCAGTATTACATTAATTTCCATGGCAACAAGCTTGGTCCAGCAGGAGATTTTTCTCCTTCAAAAAAAAAAAAAAAAAAAAAAATAAAAGGCCTTACTCAGATACTCCTTCAGGGTTATTTAAGTAAACGCAGAAGGACTTTTGGGGATGGAAGAAAGTAGAAAAGAGGAAGAATGCTTTTAATTCTCAGGGTTTTGTGTTTCTCCTTCACTCACCAAACTAATTTTTTTTCTAGGTCATATGACAGACTTAATTAATACAGAAAAAGATCTGGTCGTGTCACTCAAAGATTACATCAAGGCAGAGGAAAGCAAGCTGGAGCAGATCAAAAAGTAAGCAGTTGGTTTCATAATGCTGATGGCTAATAATTGCATCCACCCTTATGCAAAAAGTGCTTCCTAAGGCTGATTAAATTTATGGAATGTTTCCTCTGGGGCAAAGCTTTAAGTAGCAGGTTTTGCTGGGTGTTTGTTGTAAGTTGTTCTCTTTGAGCACTGCTTGGTGTATAAATAAGACCAGAGCCCAGCATGTCAGATTTTATCACAGCTAGAAATAAACATTTTATCACTGAACAGGATGGTTTCCTTGCTTTCAGACACATGTATAAATCTGTCTTGAGGGTGTTGGAACAGTTCTAGATGGAGGGATGGTTTTTATTTTAGCGTTTGTGTATTACCTTCTGGTGGTCCACCACCCAGGAAGAGAGATACTTCTTTATCACTGAAAATACAGGGTTGGAATTGCTGACAGGTTTGAAATGTTGTAAGTGTATTCTTTACAGCTACAAATTAACATGGGAGAGTGCCAGTTGGGCATCCAAAAGTGTGTAAACACAGCTCATTGTACAAGTGTTGCAGCTCTGTCTCTACTGTATCAGAGGCACTCCCTGTCAGGTCAGAAGAGTTTAAAAAACTGTCACAGAGCGATTAAAGAACCCGGAAAAACATGCCGGCATTGTTTGTTGGCATCTGAAGGATGCTGGGAGCTGAAAGGCAGTGACAGCTGGTGAATCACCCAAGTGCCGAGGCTGGCTCAGGCCTCCCGGGGGGCTTTTGTCAAACAGAAACACCTGCAGGAAATCCCAGCCCTGTGCCTGTGGGTCGGGCTGCTTCAGCCCCTCCTTAGGGCTGACAGCCCTGCAGTGGGAGGTGCGGGGAGGGTTTGACCTTGTGCAGTGCCAGGGCACCGTTTGAAGTTGGTTTCTTCAGTCTCTGGCTTGCTCTGAGCTGGGGTTGGTCCCCAGCAGCACCTGGAGCCCTGTTTTGGAGGGACCTGCCCAGGGGCTGTCAGAGTGTGGGAAAACAATGAGGGACCGAGTGGGAAGAGCCGATGCACCCAGAGGCAGCTCCAGCAGCTGTAAACGCCTCCCTGCCTCAGGGAGAGCCTGCAGGTTCAGTTCAGGCACACCAGATCCTTCGACAAGAGGAACTCAGCTCCGGGACAGAGTTCCCTCCAGGCTACAGATCCTCTATTTGCTTTATTGCTGGGGTTTGGAATTCTCTGTCGGGTGTGGCTCTTTAACATCAATTTACCCTGATTGCAGGGCGTATCTGCATGGCCTTCATGCTGTAGATCTGCTTCTGCTTTTATTCTTTTTTTTTTTTTGAAAGCTGTGCTTGTTTTGGGGCACGTTGGGGTTGTGAATGACTTGTGGCACTTAGAGAAGTCCGAGCTGGAGCTGCAGCACCAGAATCTGGATCTGGGCTCCTCATTTGGGAGTGTGAGAACTACATGTTTCTTAATCCAAGCTTTCAGCATGGAAAGGAGCTTTGTGGTGAGAGGCAAGGGGCGTGTGTGTCTAAACCTAAAATAATTTGAGACAAGCATTGAACTGCGTTTTTTGTAAGCCTTAGGGGGGAAAAGGGGCGTTTGAAAGATTGAAAGTGCGGGTAAAGCTTTGTTTCTGATTAGTCCTGCATGACAGCCCATAATGGAAGTGCTGGCACAGTGCTTTTGGGGCTTGGAGGAAGGAGTTCCTTCCTACAGAGACTGCAAGAGCAGCACAAGATTTGGGCTGCAGCTGAGGAAGAAGATCTAATAAAAAAAAGGAAGTAGTCCTTTTTGTTCCTTTTAGAAGAGTTCTAAATATAGATAATGTAAAAACTTGCCATTTCTGTTGGATTTTTTATTAATGAAGACATTTGAGTAGCTTGAAATCAGTTCTCTAGCACACCAGCAGACTTCTGTGACACTTCAATGAGTATTTTCATTATAGATGGGCAGAGAAGTTGGATCAGCTGACAGACACTGCCACGAAAGACCCAGAGGGGTTTTTGGGCCACCCTGTGAATGCATTCAAGTTGATGAAACGGCTCAACACAGAGTGGGGCGAGCTGGAGAGCCTGGTCCTCAAGGACATGTCAGATGGTGAGTGTGCCTGCAGCCAAAACCAGCCTCACAGGCTCACTGCAGGTCCTTGGATGTTGCCTTCCACACCTCAGGGGTTGAATTAAATCTGCTTTTGAGAGTGAGCATTTGTGGAACTAATCTGAATTACTGTAGCAAACACTTAATTGCTGCCTCTTTTCTTCAGCAAGAGTGGAAGCTCTTTAGCAAGGAACAGGACATGAAATAGTTGACTCTGGAAGACACTTAGCAAAAGGAAGCCAGGATGGTTATATCTGACCTGAGAGACTGTCTCAACAGCTAATTAATACCAGGTGGAGGTTTCTAGTAAGGAATTGCAAGAAAGCAGAGCTTTCAAAAAGACCCAGGATTAGTCTCTGATAAGGATTCAGCACGTTCAGCTTCCCTGTTGCTGTGAGAGGGGCTGAATATGGCAACTGGAAAGGCTCTGCACCTGCCAGCTAGAAATCTGCACCACTGTGTCTTAAGCCCTTCTGAATGAGTGGGGCAAAAAACCAGGTGTTTCTTTTTTGATTTTTCCTTTGCTTTCTTCAAAACAACCCAAACCAAAAGCCAGCTGCGCAGCCTGTGCCATGAGTTCAGTTCAGACTTGTGTGAAGGTGGGTCTTGGCTTTCCCTGCAGTAGGGAGTTTATCCAATGCCCAGGACAGAGGTGACCATGTGTTTCCCTGTCTTTCCCAGGCTTTATCTCCAACATGACAATCCAGAGGCAGTTCTTCCCGAATGATGAGGATCAGACTGGTGCAGCCAAGGCCCTTCTGCGGCTCCAGGACACCTACAACCTGGACACAGACACCCTCTCAAGAGGGAACCTGCCAGGTGAGAGCCATCCATGTTTGTTAGTTCCATTTCCTGAATGTCCTGATTACAAATCATTTGCTCTGCTGCACCTTGTTTAACTGCTCAGCCTGAAGGCGACATTGGGAAGGGGTTTGAGCTGGCTAAAAGTAATGAAAAAGGTGGTTTTTTGGTTGAAATCTGCATCTTTCTTCTAGTTGTGGTAAGATAATGTAGTGCCAATAGCTTTTAATAAAAATCAATAGCAATAAAATCTTGCCTAGAAGGGGGTTTTTCCTTGCGTTGCACTGGCAGATACCTGGATTTATTGCACAACTTAATGCATGTTAACAAGTTCCTTTGAGTTTAAACTTCAGGCATTGTACAAACTGAGGAGCAGAAGATGGTGCATGCACAGACTTGAGCCTGTGTGGCATTGCCTGAGCTGATCTTCAATAGATTGCTCTGTGCAGGAGGAGACACAACTTCTTTTTTTGTCAGAAAACTTTCTCTGCTGAGTCTTCCTTGTTTCCTCTGCTCAAAAATAGTCCCGTGCCAGCTGGCAGAAAATCAGCTCTGTACAATCCATCTGTGTTTTTGCAAGTGCTCGTTGTGGTCAGATGCCTAATAAAATTAAGGGTAATTGGCTTTATGTGTTATGATGTATAACCTTGCTTTTGGGTTTGGTTCAAGACCTTCTCAAGGACCTACAGATTCCTTCTAATGCAATGAGCAGCTCGTTGCTGTTTTCTTCAAACAGCACAGAAATACAAGAAGTTTTGCTGCTCTTGAGGCAATGAGCTGTCCAGACTGTGTGCAGTGAGGTGTAATGGCAGAACCTGGAAGGTCTGGAGTAGAAAAGAGAATAGGCTGGGCTCTGGAGAGCTCCAAAGGGATACTTCCCCATGTGGTCACTTGTTTGTGCTCCTTTTCTTCATTTCCAGGGAATTTCTATTGGTCCAGAATCTCAGCTGCTGCAAAATCTTTGTGTCCTTTGAGAGTTTGCAGATTCAGGCTCAGGAAACTGCAGTTGCTGCCCATCACAGGATGGACACAAGGTGTTTAGTGGGGGAGCAGGAACGGACAGCAGAACAGCTGCCCTGTTTGAGCACTGCAGAGCTGCTGTTAGAAACTCAGAATGGATTAAGATGTAATTTTAGCTGTAACACTGGCAGGTCCTGTTTTCCTTTTACAAGATTAAATTTGGTTTTTCATAGGGCCTGTATTTCCAGAGGCAAACCAGGAATCTGTAATTTGCCTACTAGTGCTTTAATCTTTCAGAGGTCACTTAAAATGTTTCTAAAAATGACTGACTTGAAAAAAATCTCAAGCAGCTGGGAATTTACTCCCTGATGTTTTCCTTTTCCTCCCCCACCAAGTTGTCAGTAACAAGTCGTGGTTCAGTAACATTTTGAAAGTGATAATGTGATGTCCTTGAAAACAGTGTTCTGAAACTTCAAATTTGGCTTATTTTTGCTCTTGCTCTAAGTGGTTGGGGTTTTGAGGAAGGAAGCTTTGTTTGATTTGATTTTTCACTAGTGGTAGAGACATTTCGCTGTTTGCTGCTATTCTGGCAATGGAAAGCTGCATCTGAGTGCTTGTGTGCCAAGGATTTACAGGCTTTAGAGACTTCAACAAATAGCTACTGCAGAAAGGAGCTGTGGGAGAGCAGAAATAAAACCCTGCTGTGAGGAATGAGAAATAACTCAAATGTTTCTCGGAGGACTGGTCTGGAACCCCGTGTAATCTGTTTGTTTTGTTTTAAATACCCAGGTGTGAAGCACAAATCCTTTCTAACAGCTGAAGATTGCTTTGAGCTGGGGAAGATTGCCTACACGGAGGCTGACTACTACCACACGGAGCTGTGGATGGAGCAAGCCCTGAAGCAGCTGGATGAGGGAGAAGTGTCCTCTGCAGACAAAGTTTACATCCTGGACTACCTGAGCTACGCTGTGTACCAGCAGGGGGACCTGGGCAAGGCCATGGCCCTCACCAGGCGCCTCCTGGAGCTGGGTATGGGGACAGGGACACAGCTCTGTGTGGGTTTGTCCTGGGGAGTGCAGGCTGGCCCAGACTCTGACTTGTATGTGCATTTGTAAAGTGCATTTTTACTTTTTTAGATGGGGATTTGCTCCTTTCTGCTGAAGGGTCTTTGCCTCCTGACACTATTGGCTTCTATCCCCTTACCTGAGCCACTGCTGCCTGAAATCTGGTTCTCTCCCTACCTTTTGCTTTCCTGCGTTGAGATTACTTCCCCTTAGGTAGAGGCAAAACCAAATTAATGAAATTGAAACTAAATTGGTGATACTGAAATCTCTGCAGATGATTTAAATACGAATTCAGCATGCTGAAGATGAAACACATGTAAAAACAAGAAATACAAAATACAAGACAGTGAGATAAGAGTCTGTTTCATGAAAAATGAAAGTATTTCTTCTTCTGTAAATACTCTGCTGATTGACTGTGTAACGGATGCTCTGGGAAGCTCAGCACTAACTCAAACATAGCCATAGCTACAGAGACCCATTTATTAAAGAACTGAAGCTAATTCTGTAAGTTAAAAAGCTTTGTCACCAGAAATCTTAAATCCCACCAGGGAATTCTCAGCTTTACAGCCAGTCATGCTGTCCCAGCTCTCTCCCTTGTCTCTCCCTCTCTGGTGAGATGGGCTGGAATGGCCAAACCCTTTTCCTTACTGCTGGGACCCCCGTGTGCAGTGAGGGCTTGAGAAGCAGTCCTGTGCATCTGTTTCCTTTTGCTTGCTGTAAATAACCACGTCTGGAGGATTCCTCACGGGCTGGAAACCTGCCAGTGATCCCCGTCTGTTTCTGTGTCAACAGATCCTGAACATCAAAGAGCAAACGGGAACATGAAATACTTCGAATACATCATGGCTAAAGAGAAAGAGGCAAATAAGTCCAGCACAGATTCAGAAGACCAGCAGGAGAAGGAAACTGAGGTTAAGAAAAAGGATTACCTGCCCGAGAGAAGGAAGTACGAAATGCTGTGCCGTGGGGAGGGGCTCAAAATGGTAAAGTGGAGTAGACTGTTCTCAAATGTTTGAAACCAAACAATGTCAGGAATTTGTGTGTGGTGTGCAAGCAAGGAAGTTGTTAGAGCAGCTGGATGAGTGTGCAGAGCTGGTGATCATGAGTTGGATTTCTTCCCCGTTTCAGTCTGTCCAGTAGACAGAAAGTAACGCTGCCTCAGGCACTGCTGGCTGTCTTGGGTGTGCTCCATCAGTGTCATTAATTGAATGAGGAGGCTGGAAGTCTGGGGTTACATGCAGAATTAAATAAGGGTGGGTTTTTCAGCAATAAAATTATTTTAGTAGGGTTGTGTAAAGTAATGCTTGTCGAAGTATTGCACAGTAACATTAATGTGCAGCCAGTACTGGCTTCTCAAACTGAAATAATCTCTTTAACCTGTCCCAAAACAAGGCAGGGAGAGGGAATTGTTTGTGTGTCCAGGACATGTTCTGTTCCCTGGAGATATCAATGTCCCCTGGAGTTCTCTGACTCCCTCTTGCTCTGCCTCCCTTCCAGACTCCCCGGAGACAAAAGAGGCTCTTCTGCCGCTACTACGACGGGAACAGGAATCCCAGGTACATCCTGGGCCCTGTCAAGCAGGAGGACGAGTGGGACAAGCCTCGGATTGTTCGCTTCCTGGACATCATCTCGGACGAGGAGATCGAGACCGTGAAGGAGCTCGCCAAGCCCAGGGTAAATGCCTTACACTTCCGTGCCTTTGGAGCCCTGACCTCCAGCTGCACGGTGGGAGCGCGCGGCCGGCTCCGCGGGCACGCCGGCGTGTGCGCGCTGCGCTCGCACCCCGCTTGCCTCACCCTGCAGCTCTGGGTGCCTGCCTTTGAAGGAGCCTGGGGACAGCTGGGAATTCTCTGTGACGACTGGAGCCAGGTCACAGCAGTGCAGGATTGTCAGACTCTTCCAGCAGACACAATTTCAGCTGGATCAGATGAGGAGGAGAACGTTCTCCAACAGAGAGCAAACATAAAGCAGTGAGGGTGTACTGGAGCATTCCTGAATTTTCTTTGGTTTTCTGGCTTTTGTTTTTTCCTTTTTAAGTCTGGAAGGGAAAGGCAGCCATTCCTATGGTCCTGGAATGCCACCTTATTGTACAGACAAGAAAGAATGGTTGCATTCTCCATTTTGGCATAAGACTGGCTTCTGTCTCCCAGGCTTGGAAGCTGCCTGCAGACAAAAGTGCTTTAAGAGGGCAGGACTTAGGTGGTGGGTTTTGCCTTCTTATTGACAATGGTGGCTCATCAACCCTGTTTCAGACACTGGATGCAAAGGTTCCTGTCTCTCAGTGAGGAATAATCCAGGGCAGCTCTGCTGTCTGAGAAAACAGGAGTGTCCAAGGCAAACAGCAAACTGATGGAGTTGCCTTCTGTATCCAGTTGGTGCAACCCTGCATCCACAAATATACATTGAAGATGTAGTTAGTTATATTAATTTATTTTTCCATCAATTATCTGTGACTTCTAAAATAAGACTTAAGCTTTTTTCCTTTTGGCCTAAATGGGTTTTTGTCCAGAATGAGCTGAGCAGATGGAGATTAGGGGAATAAGAGCATTCAGTGCAGGAGAAACTGTTGCCTTGGCCTGCCGTGAGGTAGAGCAGCTGTGGTGGTACGTGGGCAGCTGGGGGGTGAGGCTGTCCTTGGCCACTGCACCATCTGCTAGGGAGCCTGAAGGTGATTTTAAAGCTCCCTGAAGCCTGATGTGCTGGACATTGGGAAGAATTTCTTCACTGAAAAGTTTGTCAGGCCTTGGCAGGGGCTGCCCACAGAGGTGGCAGGGTCCCTGTCCCTGGAGGTGTCCAGGGAATGACTGGACATGGCACTCAGTGCTCTGGGCTGGGGACAAGGTGGGGATGGACCAGAGGCTGGACTTGATTATCTTGGGGGTCTTTTCCAACCTCAGTGATTCAGTGATTCTGTTCTGTGGTTTCTGAGGCACGTTCTGAACTGCAAGCAGAAAGTATAAATTTTTCCCTTCACGTACCTGTGAGGCATCTCCTCCTGCTCCCCTGCCAGGCAGCTTTGCTGCAGGGCTGAAAATCAGAGCCCCCGTTGCTGGTCTGTAGGTGTTGGAGCCCCTTTGCTCCTGCGTGATGCATTCCACACCCGGGGAACATGACCAGACCACTACTTTACAGAGTAGCAAACCTGTAAACATGGGACTGTAAGCTCTGAACTTGCTGAGGTTGTTGTTTTCCTCTCAAACATTCGGCTCGTGGCAAAGACTTGGAGACCTTTAACGCAGGAGCATCTGTATGCAGTTACTGTTGCCCATATTCCCTGTGGCTGAGGCCTTGCACGGCTCAGCAGCAAAATGGTTGTGTTCTTGGAGACTGAAAGGTCATCTCCTCCTTCCTGATGCTCGGGATGCTGCCATCCTCTGGGAAGAGACAGTCCTGGCTGATCTGTGCCCAGCCTTCTGCCGTGCTGGCAGCACGAAGCCTCATTATTCAGCTCTGGAGTCTCACTGGAATTGTAGTTTGTGCCTTGGTTTTTTATGTGTCTGCATGGGAGGAGAGGAGAGGCAGCATACCGGGAGCTCCCAGTATCTTTTCTTGTCAGGTGGTATGGAGAGGCCTTGATTTGTTAAGTTCATTCTAACAGTAAAGAAATGCTTCTGATTGATTGGGAGTCGGCATGACATTGTGCCTTTTCCAAAATTTGGGCTCTGCACCTCAGTCTTTCCAGTTACGAGTGATGGACAGTGTCTGGTAGTACATGAGCCAAGTTAAAGGGTGATGTGAGGTTCTGAGCTGGAATACTAACACAGATGGGAAGGCACGAACTAAATGGAGCACAGCAGAGGGAAAGGAAGGCCTTGAGCCAGGAGTTCCCACTCTGTGTAAATGTGACCATGGGTGAAGCAAAAGTTTGTGTGAGCCCAAAGGAGCTCGGTGCTGCTTTTGGTACAGGAAGACCCAAAAAGGAATGGTTTATTCACCTTTGGCTTATGGTGCTGCCTGGATTCAATTTACCTGTCAAACTCCTCATCCAGGGGCAGGACAGTGTAACAAAGCACCTCTTGTCCACGTGCTACACCACTGTGCTGCTCCCAGAACGTTTCATTGCACAAGAAATCAAAGCTGCTGTAGAAATGTTCTCGCTACAGACATGGAAACAGGACTTGTGGAAAACCTTAAAAAAACCAAACAAGAGACCTTTCTTTTAGTAAAACTGGAGCCTCCCCCTCATTCCCCGTGGCCCCCCACCCCTCCATGGCAGACAGACCACGGCAGCGGTGCCGGGGCGGTGGCGGTGGTGGCTCGGTGGCGTTGTCCCCCTCCCGAGGCTTCTGAATGGTCGGATTGCTGGGATGCAGATTGTGCTTGTAATGCAACTTCTGATGGTTCGCTTCACAGCTGAGGCGAGCCACCATATCAAACCCCCTAACGGGAGCCTTGGAGACGGCACATTACAGAATTAGCAAAAGGTAAGAGAGCTCCATGCCAGAGGTTTTGGGCCTGTAATGAGTGTGGACATCCTGCTCATTATGGGGAAACGAGGTGGGCTGAAGAGACAGCTGTGTAGTCCACCATGTGATTCCCTGAGATCTGTAACAGGCTGTTACTGCTGAGTTCCTCAGTCTTTTCCTTCAGCTGGAAGTTCTGGGGGCGTGTTTTGATTTGTTCTTTCCTTTTTGGTCGCCTTCTCAGTGTGTGTTTTTTCAAGCAAGTCTCTGCAGTCAGTGTGAGAAATACAAGATGCTACAAAACCTTCAGTAAAATCTGGTTTTGTTTTTAATCTATATATTCCTTTCCTCTTGCTCTTCTCACAACCAAGAATTGTCCTCCCTTTCTTTGGAAAATGTAGCAGACCTCGAAGTGCCTTTTTGGGTGTAAGAGATGCTTCAGGTCCTTGCTGTGCACACAAACACACATCTCCTTGTCCAGGATAATCCCACACTCCCAGCTGGGCTCCTTTACCTCCTGCTTGACACAAATCTGGCAGAACACAGGCTCATTTCCACCGGGCTCCTGGTTCTTTTCAGCTTGTCTGTTAAGTACTACAAGTGCTGAATTTAGCCAGTGCTTTCCAAAATTGGCTGGATCTGAAAGAAACCACCTGCCCCTGCCTGCCCTCCCCTGGTTTTAGCCACGGTAATTAAAGGTTTGCTGCACAGGTCTTCAGCACTGAGCCAAAATTCTGGGAGGAGTTAAACTTCTGGGTGAGGAGGAATTGTCTGGGAAACTCAGCATCATAAATTACTTGCAGAAAGTTCTTGATTTTTAAACCAAAAAAACAAAAAGGAAAAATAGTAAAGGGAGGAAAAAAGTGAAAGGACAATCTAACCAAATTATTCCAACCAATTTGTTGTGATTTGGACATGGCAGCTGCAGCTTGTGTTGCCCTTCCAACCATTGCTAATTTGCGAGCATCGCATCCGGACCAATCGGAACCCTTTCAAACACCTGGGGCTTGGCCAAAAAGCAGCCTGCGAGGTGGGTAAGCCTTGTCCTTTCTCTTTTTGTAGCTGAGCCGTGCTACTGTTCATGACCCTGAGACTGGGAAACTGACCACAGCACATTACAGAGTCTCTAAGAGGTAAGGGGAAGGGATTCCTTGTCTGAGGAAGTGTGTCCTGGGGCCGTGCTGCTTCAGCGCTAAACGCGGGCAGGGATTTTGTGTAACTTCTCTTATTCTTCAGCCTTTCTTCCGAAGAGAGTGGGCTAAAGCAAGCTGAGCTGTCGCATAACAAAGCACGTGGTCTGCTGAAGTAGGGATTCCTTGTCAGGGGTGGCATTCCGAGGTGGAAGTGCCCTCTCTGGCTGAGCATGGCTTGTGCGCTGGGACTAACGTACTAAACGTGGGTGTGGGGCTCTGCTGGCGCCCGGGGCAATGGGGCACCTGCCTGGCTCACCTCTGCTCCTAAGCTTCTGTATCCACACCTGCTCAGAGCTAGGAGCTGCTGTAATTCCTGGGAGCACTGCACATTAAAGCTAGGTGATGATTTTAAGGGATTTCCTTGTTGAAATGATGGAACGTAGCTGCTGCTTGAATAGAAACCCAGAGTTCTTTCAGCTGCTTTGAACAAACCCCTGAACTTAGAATGGCCCAGAGCTGAAGGGCCTTAGCTGTGAATTTCTTCAGAGAGGTAAAAGTGCTTCCAAATACGGGACCACAGGGAGGTGATTGATTCAGGAATGATGATAAGTCTCAGGAAAACTGGAAAACCACTGGAGCTGAGGTCCTTAAGGCCACTCTAGTGGCAAGTTGAAAACATTTATTTTTATCCCTCGCACCTTTGCAGCACGTGGGTCTGTGTGCTCATTGGCACACGCAGGTGGTGGGAATCCTTTGGGAGTTGTCTGGGAAGCTCTGACATGTTTGCTCCTTAAAACTGCCCCCACGGAGCGACTTCAGGAACGTTCATCTTCTTGTTGGACATGCATTGCATTTCATTTTTATTTCTTGTTTTTAATGTTCGGGTCTGTCCATGTCTTACCTATCTTGGTTATTTGTCACTGTGTATTTCATTTATGCACTTGTGGGGTTTGTCCTCTGTGCCAGACAGCTCTGGGGTATTTACTGAGGAAACTCCTTCATCCATTTGGATCCCCTCATGTCAAACTTGATGTGCTAATGATGGGAATTGCAGAAGGTGACCAGATTACTGATGGAAATTGGGATGCATAATTGGTGCCTATTTAAATAGATGAGGCTTAGTGAAGGAACTTTTTATTTAGAGTTGCGATTTTTCATTAGTAGGAAGCGTTATTCCCTGAGGTGTTGCAGATGCCAGTCAGAAAAAATAGCACAAGGCACTACCCAGCATTAAAGGCCAATTAAAAACCCAGGACAGAGCCTGGGGAATAGGACCTTTAAATTCTTATTAAGGTTTGGTGCTCAAAAATGTGGCACTGTGGGGCTTCCTTCCAATGTACCCAAGGAACTCTCAGAAGTAAATAGTATTTTACTGAACTAAGTTTTTAAATTCAGTATCTCACTGGAAGCTGGAATTAAAATTGTAGAGAAACATCCAAGAAGTAGGGAACACCATTTTTTGAGGGTAGGAACAGCCTGGAGGGTAGAGAGGGACTGCCCTTCTCCTGCTTCCCCATGCCTTTGCTTTCATCCATGTGCAGATTTGCAGGATGGTTATGGACTTTCCAAGAGAACTTGACACCTAAATCTGGAGTAGGAGGCAGAAGCCACCCCCACCAGCCTGATTTAGAGGGCCTGTGCTGTTCCTGCTGCTCTCCTGCACTTCCAGAGACATCTTTCCCTTGGAGCTGCTCGAGCTGGTTTGGGTTTCGGTGAATCATTGCTCCTGAAAACCAAAAAATGCTCACTTTATTTTTTTTAATAGATGACTGCTTTCCCCCTCCAAACATTCCTTCCCAGCACATGCCCTCCTAAATTACAGCATTCCTGTCTCTGAGAGAGCTACTGTTCCCTTGGTGGGACGTGGCAGCTCTGTGAAGGGGGGCACCTTGCCAGCACCACCGAGCCGTGTGTGCAGCACCAGGATAAACCCACCCACTCACGCACTGCTTTTAAAGATAAAAACTGCCTTTTCCCCCTTCTCTCTCCTCCCAGCAGGCAGCCAGAGCTTGCAGCACGTAATGTTAAAAGTTTCCACTTCAGAAATACCAGGCTGGGCTTTTACTCGCTCCCTGTTGTGTCTCTGCTGGTACTTTTCTGCACACCACGTGTGGCTTAGAAGGCTTTTAAACATAAATGCCAGTATTTTGTGGCCAGTGACTTACAGAAGTAGTGTTGGGGTGTAATGTCTGCTCCTAGACTGACCAGAGCAGCTGAGGAGATGAGATTTTGGGGGGATGTGCCCCTTGTGTGTTCAGTAGCTCCAGAGAATTGTCTGTTTTTTTCCTTAATGTACTGCTTGGTCTATTTCTGTGTAGAAGCATTGTGCCATTAAAAATCACTAAGGTCCCCCACGCAGAATTATAAGAGGGAGGAATATGGGACATTTGGTGGCTGCCCCATCCCTGGAAGTGGCCAAGGCTTGGAGCAACCTGGTCTAGTGGAAGGTGTCTCTGCCCATGGCAGGGGGTGGAATGGGATGAGCTTTCAGGTCCCTTCCGACCAAGTCATTTCTCGATTCCATGAGTCGATGTGATTATTCCTGTCCATTTGTAATGCATACAAAAGTTGTTAAAAGCCCCCCTGGTGTGAATTCAGCACGCTAATGGAAGCATTCTGGTTTTTGTAACAGCTCAGGGATGGCTCTTTACAAAGCCGAGTGGGTCAGCAAAACCCCAAACTTGTGTGGTCAGGGAAGTGGCGGCTTGTGTGGTGGTCACTAACGAAATACCAAATCCTGCTGTAACTCAGTGCCATCTTGAGCTGCCCTGCCTGGGCTTCCCAGGAGTTGTCCCTTTTTGTTAGGGCCCATCACGGACTCGGAGGTGGCAGCTGGTCAAAGATACGACAGAATGCAATGAACCTGTCAAATTCAGTGTGTCATCTGACAGATGGTCATGGAAGAGCAGAGCTGTGTGCAGTTACCGGTCGGGGAATTACGTAAATATCAAAAGAAAACGGGTTGCTGAGCATGGTTAAGGCTGTTAATGCTGCACCTCCTGCACCACTGGTCAGGGAGTGTCTTTCTTTGAAAGACAAGGGCAGGAGAAAAGCCAACTTTGTGTGAAGAAACTGTTTTGAATGAGGCACTTCTATCAGCGAGGGACCAAGCTGAGGCAGCACCGGAGGAGGGAATGTGGGACAGCTGGAATACTCTGTGAGCAGGCAAGGCCATGGATGCAGGTTTCATAACACCTTCAGGGTTAAATCCCCCTGTAGGCCTCCCTGTGGTTTTGCTCAGCACCCAGCAGACAGGCTGGCACTTGGAATATGGTTTCAATTCCCTGTTCCTCCACCTTTCATAGGCTTTCTTTGTATGCTGAGGCAGTTAATTTTATTTTTAAAATACATACAGTACTCCCCTTCCTGAAAGGCTGCAGTTTTCTCCTGGTGAAGCATTCATTGCCACTCTAAATAACCAACACAGCAAGAATGCTTGGGTTTTCCTTTCTTCAGGTTTTTTTCCTTTAAGCCTTTATTAACAGACTGGGCAGAAGCAGAGAGAGCCTACACTCTGAAGCTGGTAGGTGTGTCAGGGTTTTTCTTGTGCCTTAAATGTGAGGTTAGGGCTGCTTGTGAGCATTACCCGGTCACCATGGCTGTGTAGCATGGCTGCTTTTTGGGGTTTTTGTTTGGTAAATGCTTCATATCCATGTCTTTGCATTCTTCTGCCACCTGAAATCAAAGCAGGTTGTGTTGTAACATCTCCTCGTACTAACAGCGTTCAGCAGTGGATGGGTCTGTGCATGTCTGTCTTGAGAAATGTGATTTCTTTTATCATCTTATAGTTCATTTGTCATTGAGAAAATGCTCGTAGAGATTCTGTAACCTGTGTCAGTGCCTTGTGTCATGTGTCAGGCTGCTGTTCCTCCCAGGCAAAGTCTTCGGGGATTTATGGGTTTTTTAAATACAAATTAAAGAAAACTTTAATTTGGTGTAGATGTGAAGGTTGATTTGAGTAAAAATACAGGGATGCTGCAACTGATAGTTTCCAGCTGGGCTCTGGGCACAGAGATTTCTGTCCAGCAGGAAGCACTGCTGAGCCTAAAAGCTGAGTCAGCTGCTAGGAAAAAAAAAGGTAGAAATAGCTGTCTCTGTTTTCCTGCCAAAAAAACAAAACGGGGGAAAATGAGCCCCAAATCATCAGTATTATCACCCATATTAGTGCAGTGGTTGGCATGGGATGAGAAAAGCAGCAAGAGAAACAGGCATCAGGTGAGCAGGTGTTGAAAAACTCTAATACACAGTAGGAGGCAAACATTTTGAAAGATGCCCTTGAAACTGAGGCTGACCTTCCACATTTATATTTTTTTTAAAAAGGGGTTAGTTTGGGGTTTTCCCCCCTTAAAAATCTGTGTACCTGAAGCATGTGCTAAATACCAGATTTGTAATAGGCTGTTCTGGTAGAAATTGTTCAATTTAATGCATTATTTAATTGTTTTCAGAGTGATTTTTAGTAGCATTGCAGGGCTAAGTGATGAGAAAGGGCAGCTCACAGAGTGCTGGCCTGGAAGCGTGTGACATTTCGGGGAGCTGAATTACAGCTACACAGACAAATACAGCAACCCACCCTCCCAAATCTTGCTTCAAAACACATCGCCCCTGGGGGCTGCCTTAGCTGGTGGGAGTGGGGTAAGAGCAGAACTGTGCATGCCTAGTTTAAAAAAGAGCCTGAAGCACTGTTGGGAACATTTCCTTCAGCCCAGTGTGGGAATGCAGGCCCTTGCTTAGGGAGCTCCCTTAAACCAGTGCTGGAATTGGTCTTTCTAGAAAACACCTTCATTGAATTCAGGGCTTTGTAATGCCCTAGAAGCACTTCTGGTCATGCTACCAAATTCTTGACAAGTCCTAAGAACTAATCTGACATTCCAAGTAACTCCAAGTGTTGCTGCCGTGCCGCCTGTTGCTGTCACGTGTCACTAACTGTCCCCCCCTCAGCGCGTGGCTGTCGGGGTACGAGAGCCCGGTGGTGTCCCGGATCAACACCAGGATCCAGGACCTGACAGGGCTGGATGTCTCCACAGCAGAGGAGCTGCAGGTGAGTGTCAGGGTGGGTTTGGTGCTGGATGGCAGTCAGCATTTCACTGTGGATGGATGGCTTGTGCTTGCTCAGGGCGGGTGACCACAAAAACTCACTTATTTACAGAGAGGAGGAAACAAAGCTGTCTTTGCAGAGCAGCTGTTCAGTGTGAAGTGGCTTTTTGGGGCTGAAAGGAAACAGTGATAACTGAAACTCTGGCTGTGTAATTCCTTTTCATTTAGACTGAGTTTCATGGCTGCAGGGTCAAACTTTGCTGCTGTTGGAGACAGTTAAAAGTTTAGCTTGACTTGTATACTCAAGGAAGGCTACCAGTGTGCCTGCTGTCCCTGGGGTGTGGGAAACACTGGCTGTATGTGTAACTTGAGAAAATTGTAACTTAGAAGTGCTTTTGTTTATTTGCTTGAGGCCTTTAAATGAGCAGCTGCTTCCCTGACTGTGAGCAGAGCCTGAGTACCTGGGAAGCAGGACACCCACAAAGTGGTTCTGAAACCTGCTCTGCTCCTTGCCCCTCTGTCAAGGTTCCTGGTGATAAAATGGCCATGGAGCTGGTTAAAAAATGAGGTTATTTTTTTATAACCAATTGGCAAGAAGGACAGGTGACCCTCTCTATTGACACATTTAAATTTAGGTCAAAAAGTGGTTTAAATTTGATGATGTAAAAGCACTGTGACACGTTTTGAAGAGAACAGAGGCTGAAAAGTTTTCTGTAGGAGAAAAATGCTTTTCTAGCCTGGGAAGCACCAGGTTCCTTCCATGGAGCACGCTGCATCCTGCAGTGCCAGTCTTGGATGTGCTCTTGTAGCTGACAGAGGCTCGACATTTCCTGGGACTTGGTGTTTAAACTTCATCTGTGCAAAGGCTGTAGCTGACAGTCGAACTCTTGCCTGGATAAATACTGATTTACTAGATCCTGTGCTTCTCCTTCCACTGTAGGTAGCCAACTACGGCGTAGGAGGCCAGTATGAGCCTCATTTTGATTTTGGAAGGGTAAGTCCTGTTTTGTCTTCACCTCTTTCTTCTTCACAAGCGCTGTGTTTCTCTTTTTCAGGTGGCA
The DNA here is from genome assembly GCF_000738735.6 of Corvus cornix cornix. Lineage (NCBI taxonomy): Eukaryota > Metazoa > Chordata > Aves > Passeriformes > Corvidae > Corvus > Corvus cornix. Next base: position 36,083,748 of record NC_046336.1, on the reverse strand, counting down.
AATTATGGAGTGGGAGGACAGTATGAGCCCCACTTTGACTTTGCACGGGCAAGTAAAGAGCTGGAGGAGAGCTAGACCTGGTGAAGCCTGGGCTTCTGGGCTGGGGCACACTCTCTGTTCTTCAACGTGCATTAAATTTTGTAGCTCTTCCACTTTCCTAATCCATGTCCGTGGAGAAAGCCCTCTAAACCACCAGCTGAACCTGTGGAGGTTGTTACCTGTAAGATGAGTGCCAGCAGACTCCTGACAACTGGAAAAAGTCTTATTTCACTCTCCTTAAGTTTTTAATTGGATTGAAGTTGTCCACCTGTTTTATTCCAGTTTAAATTGCAGACTGCTGAAATTCAGTTGGTTATTTACTGGGCATAATTCTGTGTGGTTTAACTCCTTCAGATTAACCTTAATCTTGCCAATCCCAGCCACCAACTCTGAATCAGGATCTCTGCTCTGTAAGCAGGTGCTCCAAGGCATTGCAACTGAGTAACAGGTTTTGTTTGGAAGCCCTGGGGTTGTTTCCTGGAGTAACAATTGCTGGAATTTCAGTGCACACAAATTGTGGCCTCAGGGGGTGGGTTTAAAAACAGAGGTGTGACAGAAGTTGGTGTCAAAACTCATCAAAATGGGGGTTCATTCTTGTAAGCCAAGTGCTAAACACGTCTTAGTTGCCTGGTTTGTCACTGAGGCTTCCTCCCTGCTTCCCAGCTGGAATCCAAAGTGGAGTGTGGCAGGGAGGTGTCCCAGCTGCCCCTGGGACTGAGAGCTGCCCTGGCTGCTGCCAAGGACAAGGGGGGATGAGTGTAATTAAATAATTCAGTTTGCTGTGAGGAGGATTTATAGACTCAGCCTCAGACAGCACAGTTGTTCTTGCCCATTAGAAATCTGGGCTTAATGCCCACCCTCCCTCCCTCCCCCTGACAGAATTTCAAAGTGCCTGGTTTATTTAAATTAATAGATTCACTCCTATTGCATTCCTCCCCTCCTTCCAAATCAGGGGGTTGGATTAATTCTTCTGCACGAGTCTGTTGTGTGCTGCTGGCTCAGCAGCTGTGTGTCACTGGCTGCTCTCAGCAACCAGAAAGAAATGCTGATGGAATCTGCCTGCTTTTGTTCACAGAAAGATGAGCCAGATGCTTTTAAGGAATTGGGAACAGGCAACAGAATTGCTACTTGGTTGTTTTATGTAAGTGATAAATTTCTGCCATCTGTCACTGCATATTCTGTACCACTGAATGATTTAATTTTGCTTTTTTTTTCATTCTTTTTTACTGAAGGGACTTGCAAGTGAAGCAGCCACTAACTTTGGGGTAATACATGGGGGGGGGGGGGTCTTCTTACCCAGACTTTGTGGTTCTTCCATGTCTTAAGGAGGATTTTTCCCCCAAATTTGAGCATTAGCTGAAATTATTTGCCTGCCTGTTTATTTTTGTATCTGCATCAGAATTTACAGCATGTTCACTGCCTTAACACTCAAGTGGGAGGGACAAGGCTGGGACTGCACTGGGAACAGAGCAGGTTTGGCCTTTTTAAGGGGTTTACGTCGAAATTAAACTTCACTTTTACTAAAAAGTGAGATTTTATCAGCCTGAACTCACCTGTGCTTCCCCACCTGTTCAGATGAGCGATGTGTCAGCAGGGGGAGCCACGGTCTTCCCTGAAGTGGGAGCCAGCGTTTGGCCAAAAAAGGTGAGCAGGATTTATCCAGCAGATAAAACCACTCCTCCCCACCTACTCAAACATAACAGGCACCAAACAGAGCTTTAAAGTGAACCTTTAAAATAACTGTAAGCACCTCTGTGCTGTCATACCAGTGCTGTGATTTTCCTTAAGTGCAGCAACTGGAGCTGTGCTGGTGATTCCAAGGGCCCTGACATTCCATGTGTTGATACTGCAAAACATTTAAATGCTTCAAAACACATCTTGAAAATACTCAGATCTATCAGTTGATTAGTCTTGAGGCATCTCTAGGAGATTCTCCTGTCAGTTTTTTCCGTCAAGCAAGGTTTGTCTTTGCTGGCCTGCTGCTCGTCTTTAGTAAATAATCTTGGCTTTCTTTAACTGGTCAGGAGTTGAATGAAAGTGGCTTAGGATTTTAAAAAAAATTAAGAGCCAAGTCTATAGACATACAATAAGTCAAAGGAGACTTATTCCTAAGGAAGCAAATGCTAGAATATGGAAAAGAGCCTTCAGTTCCAAAGGAGAATCTGAAACACAAATGCAGCCACCTTTGCCTTACCCTTCAGTGAGCTGGTGTGAAAGTGTGTGTTGTACAGAGCAAAGGGCTGAGTGTTCCCTGCCCTCCCCAGGGAACAGCTGTCTTCTGGTACAACCTCTTCCCCAGTGGAGAAGGCGATTACAGCACACGGCACGCGGCCTGCCCGGTGCTAGTGGGAAATAAATGGGGTGAGTACCTGCCTCCGACCCAAGTCTGCCCTGTGCTGGGGGGTGGCTTGGCTTTCTTTTTCCTCTGGACTTCAGAAATTAAGTTCTTTGTAAAGAAATCTATTTAATTTACTTTATCTACCTCGTATCTCTCTGTATGTTAAATATATTCCATTCATTACATGTATAAAGTAAATGTAATATTGTATCTACTTTAAGAATCTTTTTGTAGCTTTGCAGCCATACTGGAAGGTTTTTTGTTGCTTTGTTGTTTGGTTTTTTTTATTAGACCAACTTCACGCATTAGTGCATAGCAGTGGGGTTGGAATGAGAAAGTCTTTTAAGGCCCCTTCCAACCCCAGTTCTGTGATTAAAAACCATCAGAAAATTAAGATAATCCTGTGCTTAACCAAAAGCTGGCCTAGAGCATATTTAGGTTCAGTAGAGGAGGAGCTGACCAGGTGCAGTGACCCAGTACCTTTGTGTCTTTGCAGTATCCAATAAATGGCTCCACGAGCGGGGACAGGAATTCCGACGGCCGTGCACGTTATCGGAGCTGGAATGACGCAGCCTGGCCTCTAGAGTACTCAGTGTGTGTGAAATGCACACAGCTGGCAGTTTACAACTGACTAACAAACACTCCACTACAGGTCCATCCCCACCCACGCCGCTGTGTCAGCTGTGGACAGGACAAACGTGCTTTTAGTTCCCTCCAAATCCCCCCCAGGTCTTACCGACAGAAAATACTGAGGCTGACGAGTGTTACTGGAAAAAAAAAAAAGGACAAAATACAGACGAGGGCCACAACTTACAGTGGTGTTGTGTGTGGTGTTCCTGTCACCATCATCCCTCTGAGCAGTGTGGGCAGCCACGGGTTGTCCGGAGTCCTCCTCACCCCTGCCAGCCTTAGGGCAGGATGATTCCCTGGGAGGGCTCCTTTCTAAGGAATGCTGAATTAAACCCATTCCTATTCCTCAATTCCCAGACACTCGACTCTTTGCTCTCCTAGAGTGCCTGACCACTGCGGGCATGTTTTATTTTTTCTCTGGAAAACAGGTTATTACCATGTTTTAGCCTGCTGTTCCACTTCCACAAAAGCCCCACTTCTTAAACTTTTCTTCCTTCACGGCCTCTGTGGAGAATTTGGCTCTTAAGCTTGACCACATGAGCCAGCAGCTCCACAGGCAGAGCCAGGATGCTTCCACAGCGTCAGAGCGGCCTGGGAACACCCACAGCCCATCTTCCCTCCACTTCTGCAATGTTTGTCCACACGAACAAATGCTGCTTTTGTTCTGTCCTGGCAGCCAGCTCTTCCCTCTGCTTCTCAGGCAGTGGGGACGGGGATGTTCCCCTCGTCATTAATCAAAATTGTTGTGCCTTAGGACACTAGAATTTCAAATTGGTTCTGAGACTTCAGGTGCTGAGGTAACACAGAGTCCTCACAGAATGCTCCCCACCCCTCGTCCTTCTCCCAGCTCTCGAGGTTTCAGGAGAAACTCTCAGCCTATTTATAGTCCTGAACCTTTCTTAGATGCAGGCTCACTTTCCTGAACCCTTTCCTTTCCACAGCAGGATTTTTAGCAGAATATCCAAATATCTCAATAGCATGAGGACAAAAATCAAAGGGTGCTGCACCTGCCTCTACCAAAACAGTTCAGTTTTCTGGATGATGATGATTTTACTGATTTAGGGGTCAAGCCTGAAGTCTTTACCAAGGAAAAATTCCAATTTTGGTTAATTGGATTTTCTGCCTCAATAAAATCTTGGCAATTGAGCCAAAATGTACAAAACCTATTGTTAAACGTGCTAGAAATACCTCTGGAATACTGGGAATGCAGTTTAAGGTACTATAGTTGGAGGAACTGCATACTTTTAGAAGACACTTTAAAAAGTCTTTGCTGGAAAACAGATTGTTAAATTTCTACTGAGCCTGGTAGCAGTGGGACCCACAGAACTGCCCATCCCTAGCCCTGCACCTTCCTGAATTCTGCCTGGCTTTTGGCAGCTGGAAAACAAGGTCCATCCATAACTTGAGAACACAAAGTGCACAGTCCCCCCCCTCACATCTGTACTGCTCCCTTACCGAGAGCAGGAGCTGATCTAAATAAATTCACCCCAGAACGGGGTTAGCAGAGCTGATCTTTGAGCACTAAATTGTAATAATTTAAAAAACCCCAAACCCCTAACATTTGTGCCTACCTGAGTTTTCTCACTTTTTCATTGGGCTCTGTTCCTCTCCATGGTTCTCTCTTTTCTCTTTCCCCTCTCTTCTAGTTTGTAAAGTTCCAAAAAGGTAACTATGGCTGCAGGTAACTCCCACCCCCTCCCTGCAAGTACAAGGGTCCTGTGAACAGTGTGGGGCATCCATAAATGCCAGTCCTACCTTGTAAAGGAGCACAAAGCAAAATCCCTGTACTGCCATCAGGAACAGGTGTGGAAAGCATTTGCTCTTGCTGTCCCAACTCTATTCAACAATCACCAAAGGACGAAAAAAAAGCCAGAGATGGGGAATTTTGGTCAGCAGTTCCCTCCCTCACCTCAATGCCAGTGAGTATTTCCAGTATTAAACAGCATCAGTCTCAGGCATTGCTTGGGGAGTACAAATGTTCTGGTGCACGACTTCTTAAAGCAGTGAACCACTCACAGATAATTCTTCAGGAAAGAATTTTCTACTTGTGACAGTAGAAAATTTCACTTGGTTAAAGGGGAAAAAAAAAATCCCTCAAAATTAAACCTTGAGTCTGCTGAGGCATATCAGGAATGTTTCAGGTGATGGCAGTAGGGTTGGCTTAGATTTTCAAACTGCAGACAGTCCCTGTTTCCTCCACTGCAGTGGTGTCCATGCCTCCAACGCTGACTGTGTAAGGGATTACACTGGTGCTGCTGCTTCTGCCTTACCCCCATCATTTCTCAAAGGGCTTTTGGATCCCTGGCGTGGCTCCTGTGTGAATCTAGTTTTGTATTAAACATGATTGAAAACTGTCTGGGCTCACAGTGACTGACAACTGAGAAATTGCCTTACTGTTACATTTTTTGTAATAAAATTTTTAATGTTTTAAAAAAAAAGTGAACAGGCTTAAAATAAAAGCCACTGCCAGTAGCAGTGAGAAATCCTCCACATCCAACTCTCCTCGTATGTGGCTGCTATAAATCTGATCACACAAAGTTTTATCACCATTTGTGGAAACTAAGCTCCTTTGTTTCCCTGCACCATCTCAGTGGGCAGGTGCAGGAGCTGCTCCTACTCCAAATTCCTGTTCAACACTAAACTTTGTGTCTCTGTTGGGAACACACAGCCCTAAAGGACTGCAAGAGGGGAGGGCAGATCATGCTGGGCTGAAAGCAGGGTCAGCTGCTGAGTGTCCCTTTTCCAGGGGTGACATACCTATTTCCTGAAGCCAGAAGGTCAACCAACCACTGATCCTGGAATGGTTCTAGTGAAGGGAGGAAAGCACCAGAGACTCCAACAGCACAATAAACTCACATGTGGGAAGGTCAGGCTGGCCTCCTCCATAACCAAAACCCACAGCCATTCCTGAGCTTCACCCCCGCAGAGCAGTGGAGCTCATGCTTAGTTCTGGTCATCAGGAACCTGCACAAAACACAGCAAGGGCTGGTGAGAGGCCTTGACCCTTTTGCCTGTGGGACGGAGCCGTGTGCTGCCCGTGGAGCACTTGGCTTGCAGGTAGGGAGCTGCCCCGGGACACTGCTCATGTGCTCACACATTGGGCAGCTGTGGCATAGGAAATCAGCCTAAAGTGCACCAGCGTTGTTTTGTTTTGGAAAGGTGATTGGGTTCCATCCCCAGCCACCCTGTGCTGCTGAGCTGCTGCCCTGCCCCTGCCAGGATGCGTCTTGGGGGAAGGAAAGGGCTCTGGATCAGCCCTGGCCTACTGCAACCAGTGACTTCCCACCATCCTACCTGGGTCCCTGGGGCTCTTCTGGCACAGCTGCACCTGGAGCAGGACCATGGGGGGTCACCACCATGGGAGGAACCCAGCAAGGGTAAGGCCCACAGCAGCTGCAGCTGAAAAGGCAGGATAAGGTCAGAGATAGGGAAAAAGGCCTGTGAATGTCACAGGGCAGGAATAAGATAAAGAGGAAGGAAATTCGGGTCTGACAGGATCATAGAACCCAGAATAGTTTGGGTTGGAAGGTACTTAAAACTCATCCAGTTCCAACCCCCTGCCATGGGCAAGGGACACCTTCCACTATCACTCCAAGCCCCATCTAGCCTGGCCTTGGACACTTCAGGGATCCAGGGGCACCCCACCCTCCCAAGGAACAATTCCTTCCCAATATCCCATCTATCCCTGCCCTCTGGCACTGGGAAGCCATTCCCTGTGTCCTGTCATTCCAGACCCTTGTCCAAAGTCCCTCTCCAGCTCTCCTGGAGCCCCTTTAGGCCCTGGAAGGGGCTCTGAGGTCTCCACAGAGTTTTCTCTCTTCTAGGCTGAACAATCCCAGCTCTCCCAGCCTTTCCTCCCAGCAGAGCTGCTCCATCCCTCTGCTCATCCTGGAGCCTCCTCTGGACTCTCTCCAGCAGCTCCAGGCCCTCCCTGTGCTGGGCCCCAGGGCTGGGGCAGCTCTGCAGGTGGGGTCTCACCTGAGCACAGGGGCAGAACGCTCTCCTGCAGGGGGGCAGCACAAGGCTGTAGGGACCTGCCCACACACCTGAGCTCGGCCCCCAGGAGGGAGGGGGTCTTTAACCACCCCCGCCCACCCTCCCTGGCTGCTGGACTCTGACCTGGCTCGGAGGGACTCGGGGATTTCATCATCGACCCGCAGTTCTCGTTCCCGTAATCAGTGACTCACCTGGCTCCCAAAGCGGGCTCTGAAGCAGCCACGGATCGCCCACTAACCTGAACCACCAGCTGCCCCTTCCCCCTGCTAAACACCGACCAGCAACTCCCCGAGCCAGCCAAAGCCCATGGAAAAGGGGCTCCCATCCCTTTCTCCCAAGTCCTCCCCAGCAGAATGCCACGGGAAGGATCCTGGCACAGTCACGACGTAGGGAGTGTGCTCGGAATGAGGAATGCCCCACAGGAGCCGGAGCTTGGCTCCTGATGCGGAGCCAAGAGGGATTTTCCAGCTCCGTCGGGGACGGGGCTCATTCCCACAGGCGCGGGGGCCACAGGAGCAGACAGGACGGGTGTAGCCACCTCTCCCTCCCAAGCCGGGAACGCTGCCAACAGCCTGACAGTGTCCCTGGGAATGTGTGACTCACCACGGCCCGGGGCTGCGCTATATTTAAGCATTACGGAGGCAGAAATGAATGCACCGAGTCAGGAGCTGCCTATCCCGAGGTCAGGAGCAGGTTCAGAAACCAGTTGTCAGAGTTCACCACCGTAGCAAAAAGCATCTGCATCCCTTTAAATCTTCAGAGCTGGCCCAGGGAAGGGGTATTTGTAACTGCAGTGGGTCAAAGCGAGGCCAGACAGCCTGCAGGGTCCCACTGTGCACATCCACAGCCGGGGAGTTCCTCACTGCTGCAGCTGCGGAGCCACTCCCCGAGGGAACTCTGGAGGTTGCTTTCACCCAATCCGACATTTTTCCTGGTCTTCAGATCTTGAAGTCTGGGTGCAACCAAGCTATTTGCAGCTGGACTGAAAACCTCCCAGGAGACTGGCTTGGGGAGGGAAAGAAGGAAGCAGGAGGAAGGAAGGAGAGCGGCTCATCCCCCAGGCAGGGCGAAGGGGCTGCCACGTTTTGGAAAAGCAGTTAAACTGCTTTTTATTCACAAACCTTTGCTTCGGGACCAGTGACAAACTAGCAGGAAAGTTTCTGACTCCTCTTTACCCAGGCTCTCTGCTCTCTGCCAGCTGCTCCCTCCCCACCCTGTTCGGCTTTCCTAATTCCAATTGATTTTGCAAACGGCCTGGGCTCCAGAGCCACTCGCTCCAGGCTGCATGTCCTGCTCACGCCACATTCCCACATTCCCTGTGGTTTGCAACCTCTGCAGTCCTGCCAGCATTTTCTCCCTCTCTGTTCGCCTTCAGCAGCACACGGATCAGTCACCAGGGCCCGAGGATGACAAAGAAAGCTGTGTTCTGGAATTGCCTCTAGAGCAACCCTAAAAGGCTCCACCACAAAAGCAGGACACCGCACACAGACACCCAGAGGCTCTTACACATTTCCAAGCTATTCTCGAATAGCTGTTTTGCTCTTTTTTACATTAATTTCTGCCAGGCTGTTGGCAAAGGCTGGGAGCACTGGGACTGCAAACTGGAGTGTCAGGCGGGGCAGGGATTGAACCAGCAGAGACATCAAGGGCTCCGCTCACTGCAAGACACAGCATGGGACTCTTGAATCCAATTTTCCCTGCACTGGGGCTCCCTGACAACAGACTCCGGGGACCATTTCCACCCACGTCTGACAGACCAATCCCCAGCATGATCTGAACAGTAGGAGAGGCCCGAGCTCTCCAGTGCTCCTGCAGGGAAATCCTCACTTCCTCAGCGCCCCCTCTGCTGTGTGCCAGGGGTGACACAGACATTCCAGGGTTCTCTATACCTGGGTTTATCTTCCCAAAGGCAAAGCTGGTTTGAAGTTCCCCTGGGACCTCCTGCATTCCCAAACATCCCCTCACCCATAACTCCGCCCTGGCAGCCATGGGCCTCAGAGCAGATGGAACAAGCAGGCAGCAGCTGCTTCTGGCTCCACACCATTTCCCAGGAGAGGGACTAACCAGCTTGTTTGCTCCCTTCCCCACTTCTCTGACTCACCTGCCTAAGAAACCAAGACTTGGCTGTCCCATGTCTGGAGTTTGTCACCCAGGGCCATGTGCAGAGACACAGGCAGTGCCATGGAGCTCTGGCCCTCCAGAAGCAGCAACACAGCAGGGCTGAATCTCCTGCAAAACAATAAAATGCCAGAACTTGCATTTGTGTTTGGCATATATTTAAAATGCCTGCAGCCCAGCTCCTCCTGAGAGGCATTGCTGTGCTGGAGCACATCTGAAAAGCTTTCTAAGAGCAGCCAGAACCTTCCCACACCATTTCCCTTCTCTATTCTCTGTGAGTGGTTTGCTTTGTCTTTTGCTGTGGATGTTCATTTGGTTGCTTTCTTTTTAATGCGCAACTTTGAACCCTCCACCAGCTGAGCAGGCCCCTGGGTCCTGGCAGGCCTGTCCCACTCCAGAGCCAAGACCTGCAGCTGCCCACAACCCATCCCCTGGCTCAGATTTCAGTGCCAACCTTTCCTTCTGGCTCACCTGTGCTACATGTTTAATTTACATTACATAGGAGCTGTAACAACCAGCCATATAACATCAGCCCTCAGCAGCCACATCAAAGGCAAGTATTCATCTACAACATCGATCCTAGAACTGGAGGTGATGCCAAGGAATTACCCTGAATGCAGTGTTTGTAACCCCAAACTACTCCAAGCTGCTGGATCAACCCCTCCGAGGGCCCATGGGATTTGCTAGGAGCAATATACCCAGCAGCTAGGCTGGGTGAAGGTCTCATCCCACCCCCGTGTGCCCAGGAGGCCTGGGGAAAGGGCAAGGGGTGCTCTTCAGGCTGCCTGAGCAGCAGGAATTTTTTTCATCTCCCACCAGGCTGGGGAGGGAGTGAGGTGGCCCATGCAGGGAGAGGTCCCTTTTGGGGAGCTGCAGCCCCGGTGCCGGGGGGACTGAGGCTGTCCCCGCGGGACTGTGCGAACTCCCAGCTCCGGCAGGTGAACGCGGTCCGGATCTCGGCGCTGCACTTTGCACCCCGGCTGCGGTGACCTCACGCCGGCTCCCTGGGCAGCGTTTAAAGTCCAGGCAGAGGGGAGCTCAGTGCCTCCTACACACGCAGCCCATTCCCGCTGCTCCCTGCCCGGGGCTCCGGGATCGGGACTGCAGCATGCGGCTGCTGCTGGAGGCAGCGCTTCTGTGCCTGACCCTGGGCTTGGGGCAGTGCACCGAGGAGGCAGCACAGGACAGCACCGGCCACCAGGACTCCCAGGCAGAGTCATCCTATTCCGACTGGGGCATCGAGACCATCCGGGACGGCTTTGAAGCGGTGAACAGCTACTTCGACTCCTTCTTGGAACTGCTTGGGGGAAAAAATGGAGTCTGTCAGTACCGATGTCGATATGGTAAGTGAACCTCGCTGCTGCTGCTGCTCCTCTCTCCTTGCCCTTTCCCCTCTTTCCCTCTCCTTCCCTGTGGCCACGGCCAGCTCCTCCTGCCCAGGAGTCACAGTCACAGCTTCTCTGCCAGTGCCAGCACAGGGACACTGAACCCCCATCTCCCTCTCCGCCAAGAACAGCCCGGTCTCGAAGGCGCTGTGCTGCATGCACAGGGACAACCGGAGAGGACGCAGGCTTTCCTGGAAGGGCACACAGGGACCCGGGCTGTCCAGCTGCCTGGAGCCTGGGACAGGACAGGGAGGGGAGGCTGAGCCAGCAGCCCTAATCTCAGCAACCTTCGGAGTGTCCTTATTCAGCAGTTGTGAGCTGGCCAATGCCTGGGCTGGAGGACGAGAGATAACAGGGAGGCGAACCAGATGTCAGCGGGAGGAACCTTTAGTACTCAAGGCAGAACGAGGCAGCCCTGCTTGCTTTGGACTGCAGAGTGATTTACCAAAAAGGAAAAGTTTGGTTTGTCCTGGGGGCAGGATGAAGGGGGTGACATCCCAGGGAGGGCAGGGCACGGGGTGCACAGAGCTGCAGGTCTGTGGGGTGACAGGGGCAGCACTGGCCATCACCAGGGTACCTGTGGAAACAACCTGCTTGGGAACCAGCCAGGAGTTTTCCCAAAGACTGTACCCTCTCCTCAGCCTCCTACAACTGTCCCACAGCAGTGTTCTGTCACCTCAGCCTGCCCATCCACAGCTGCCTGTCAGCCCCTTTCCCCACAGCTTAGCCCACACCCCTAGTGACCACCTGGGAAAGATGCTTGTGAGCAGAGGAATTTCAACCCCTCTCCTCCCCGGAGCATTGTTTTTTGCAGACAGACTCAATGCTTTGCGGAGACCCCACTGACTTTGTCTCAGTCTGTATGGATCCCATGGACCTCCTGCTCTTCCCAGGGCCCTGGGACAAACAGATGCTGCAGGACTGGGACCTGAGCTCCCTGCCAGGGGCAGAGGGGCCATAGAAAGGTTAAAGCGAGTCTGAAAGTTACTGTGTTTTTTCTTTTGTTTCATAAATAATGTCATAGAATCATAGAAGAGGCTGAGTTGGAAGGGACCCATCAGGATCATTGAGTCCAACTCCTGGCCCTGTACAGGACATCCCAAGAGTCTGTGCCTGAGAATGTTGTCCAAACGCTCCTGGAGCTCTGGTAGTCATGGGACCACTGCCCTGAAGAGCCTAGAAGTGCTTCCAGTGCTCAACCACCCTCTGGGTGAAAAACCTTTCCCTGATATCCATCTAATGTGGCCTCCCTCTCCTGCCAGCTCTGCTCCCCAGGCCCCACTCTAAGAGCAAACAGGGAGCAGCAAGTCAGGAACCTCAGCCCCATGGGATGGAGGGAGCCAGGTACCTCAGCCCATCACCACAGCCCCACAGTGCTCCTGGTCCCTCAATCCTCTCTGCAGCAGCTCAGGAGGGCCATGTGTGTCCCCAGTGCCTGGAAGAGGTGGCCCCCCCAAACCCCACAGCAACAAGGTCCACACCATGCTCCAGATTCAGAGCAGAGAGGGACGTGCCCTTCTTAATGTAGAAACCGAAACCCCTGGCAGTGGGAAAAACGTGGCTGGGACTGCAGTGTGCCTGAGGTAATGCTGATACTCAGAGCTGGTTTCAGGGAGCCTCAGGACTCACCAAATCCTGCAGAAGTTACTGCCTTTGGACACATCCAGAGGGCTCTCCCTGCCTGTCCTTGTGAAAAGCATCTCCAGAGAGCAGCACAAATCCCTGCTCACACCCCAGGAGCATCCTGCATCTTACTGGAGAAGTGCTTCACCTAGGAAAGGAAAACAAGCATATTGTTAGCCCAGTCCTCATCCTCTGCTGAACAACTCATTAATCACTGGCTGAAGGAGGAAACTACTGAAATGCTGCCCACGTGGCTCCAAGGGTCTTGCTGGACCCTTCCAGGACCCTTTGTCTTTGCTAATCTCTGGCACAGACATTGCAAACTGCGAGTAGAGAGGATGCTGGGATGATCCCAAAACAGTGAGATCCAGTCTGTGCTTGGAAGGATGAACACAAACCATCTTTGTGCTGAATCAGGGCCTGATTGCTTTTTTCCCAGGCATGAAGCAAAAATTATTCCTTCTGCTTACTTTCATTTCAGCCAAGAGATACCAATAACAGCTTTGCCACGGTAAAGGTCAGGACTCACCTGTGATTGCCACATTCATCTTCAGCTGAGCACATGGCACTTGGCTGTTCCAGCTGTAAGACTCTCCTGATTTTTCAGCAGCTACTGAGGTCTGAAAACAACCAACTTGATGGATAACTCCCTTAAATCAGGACGTTAGGGTTACACTAGCATTTACTGACAAATATCCTCCTGCTTACAAAGTCTCACTGGGCATCTCAGGAGAAACAAACAGCCTGAGCTGAGAGTGAAGCCCTCATAGCTTCCTCCTGGCCAGGCAGGACTTCACTGCTTTGCTCAGGATTTGTCCTGAAAGGGCTTAAGATGAGGGGGCACCTGCAGGCTGTGGGAAAAGAGCCTCCAGAGCCAGGCTCTCCAACAGGGCACTGAAAGGCTGGGTATGTGCAGGCACCTCTCCCCAAAGCCTGTCTGGGGCACACAAACAACAGTGGACCACCCAAAAGTGCAAGGAACCCCGAGACCATCCATTCACCCAGAATACACTCACCTCCCGCTGCCAATGTCCCAGCACTGCAGTGCCTGAGGCCTCCTGCATGGCTGGCAGCTGTTCCAGCCAGCTGGCTGCTTTCCAGCCTCCTGGAACAGCTACAACAGCCTGGAGGCATTCAAATGCATCAGGGAAACTCAACTTCAGTTCTAGGGCTGTGCCAACAAGGCAGTGCCCTGAAATCTTATCTTCTTGCCTGGATGGCCAGGATGGGCAAGCAATAAATGATAACAGGAGCACTGAGTGGTGCTCGTAGAGAGGCAGGAACACCTGGTATTCCTGTTTTGGTTTTGTTTCCCTGCTAACTAGAAAACAAGATGTGGGAGAGAGGTTAGTTGTGGTGTCTTGGACTTGAGCTAGCTGAGAAAGAGTACCAAGGGGCACTTTACAAATTTTAAAGCTCTCTTTTTTTTGCAGGGAGGAGGGGACAGGTTTCCTACAAGGGCTTATCCTGAAGGCAGTGTGATGTTTTGTGGATCAGCACAATTCCCACGTGAGGGGTTTTTTCCTCAGGACAACTCTCTAAAACATTATAATAGCTGTGACTTTGGCTTGATTGAAGATCTGGAAACACAGCTATCTTTGGCTTAGAACTAGATAATGGAGATTGCAACGGGATGATCTTAAACGTCCCTTCCAGCCCAAACCATTCTATGGTTCTATGATCTCCACATCCCCAAGAAGTCTCACTCCTACTCAGACTTCCCAACTTATCCCATTAACTGTCAGTGTGCTGCAGGAACAAAATTTACCATCAATATCCCAAGCAATTCACTCAAATTTAACTCCACCCTGCAAAACCCACAGTGGATTTTGAACTTTCCTCTGCCTCCTGCACCAGTTCAGGAACATTTGAATTCTGAGTCCTAGTTCCCACTCCCTTCCAAAAAACCAACGAGGCTCTTTTGGAAAGGGAAAATTGCCTGCTGGCATCTCACAGCCAGTCAGGATTTCAGTTTGTTATTTATTTGTAGCAAATCTGTTATTTAAGCGAAACAGCTCTGGCAAAGTTTAATTGAGAGGTGCTGGGAACACTCCTACCGAAGTCCTTCTGGGGCATTTGGCTGTAGGGCCTTCCCAAGGGCACAGCAGATTTATGGTTGGATTAACCACTGGCGTTTTAGGTACCTCAACAGAAAAATGGGGAAAGCGCCTTAAATAATTCCTGGTGCTGACAAGAAGCAAAAAGGGGAAATGAAGTTTAAAAGAACCCAACCCTGCCTGAAGGGCTGAATTAGATCCATTTTATGTCTATATAAATTCTCCAGCAGTGCTCAGGGAAGCAGAAACTTAACCCTTGATGTGATGGGCTTCAGAAGGCTCAGCTCACACGTGTTTTTGTTGGAGCATTCACAGTTTATGTTTTCGCAGAGCAGGGACAGGACCCAGGGAGCGGCTGGAGCTGTGTCAGGGTGGGCTTAGGTTGGATACCAGGAAAAGGTTCTTCCCCCAGAGGGTGGTCAGGCACTGCCCAGGCTCCCCTACAAAAATCAGATTAAAATGCTGCTGAGGGTACTGTAAGAGCTGGCTGTTAGCTGGAGTCTGCCTACACTGGGTAAATAATTATTCACAGAGGGAGTTCTTGCTCCTTTATGCATATTAAGAAGCAGAGTGAGGAAGGTGCAGAGATCAAAGGCATAGAAATGATTTGCAAAACATGGCAGTGCATCACCACGGGCAGAAAATGGACCAAGAAGACCTACTCAGAGCAAGATCAGACATGCAAGGCCTAGCACACCAACAGTCCAAGAATGAACTGAGGATGTAAAGAAAACCCCTTGATGTCCTGTACCCAGTAGTGTTTGGGGCTGCAGACCAAGGGGGAGCTGCCTGTCACTCCTTGCTGTTTGGACCTAGTCTTGGGAAGATCAGCTTTCCTAACACTTGTCCTGTCCTTTCTTTCCCAGGGAAGGCTCCAATGCCACGGCCTCACTACAAGCCCCAAGAACCCAACGGCTGTAGCTCCCATTTCCTGGGGCTCAAGGTACCTGGAAGTGTATGTACTGTCCCAGCCAGCATTCCCAAAGGATGCGGCTCTCTCCTCACATCGCCAGCGGATCATTCTGGGGAAGCAGAAGGCTGAGCTGTGCTGGACAGCTCAGTGACAATAACCTATGTGCTCACAGCAACACCTGACCCTTTACCACACCTGCCCCTTCACCTCTCCCCACACTTTTTGCCTCTGCCAAGCGCCGAACTAAACCCACCAGCTTTAATTCTGCACCTGCTTGTTATCTTAAAGGCAATTAATGAAATCATATTGGAATCACCAAGAAAAGCACTCCCAGGAGGCTCTCAGAGCAGGGATTCCTACTTAGCTCATGCATTATTGCTGCCCATGGAGTCTGCAGCAATTAGGCAGATTCCTGCTCTGACAACCCCTCTCTTTGCAGCCCATTTTTCTTGTTAGGTTTAATTCCTGAAACTCTATTTCATTGCAAACCTTATGGGCATTTCTGTGGTGCCTCCTCTGTACTCAGGCAATCATGAGTGCAAAGAAGGAACAATTCATCTCCTAAATTTTACATGAGGAAGGGCAAAAAGAGGAATAATTTATAACAAGCTAACAAGTCCAGTCTCTTCAGGAGACAGGCCTTCTGCCCCATCACACCCAGGGTTATTAGCTAAGCTTACTGTTTACTCCAAAGGAGCAGAACTCCCCATACCACACTGTGCTTGTCCTTGGCCTCAAGTGCGTCTCTGAGAAATAGGCATTAAAAATACTTATGGCATATTTATTAGGCCAAAAAGCAGGACCTTGTCAGGTTGTGGGGAAAAAAGAGGAAAGAGAAAAGGGGCCTTTAGCACTGTTGGCAAGGACATGGAGCTCTCTGATGAGGTCTGACAAATGAAAACTAGAACATGGTCATGGAGGGCTGTTTCCCACCTCTCTACCAAATGCTGATTCCCTGGGGCACAGAGAGGAGAAGAGAATGTGATGTACCCTGTGCTGAACCTGCACCCTGACACCGCTGTGCTGCTCCCTCATCCTTCTTTAGATGGTGAGGGAGCAGCACATGTGCCCTCCTGCTGCCCCAGCTATCAGGAACAGCTTCTGGAAAGGAGCTGGCTGGGCTCTGCAGCACCTCACCCTGCCACAGCTGCGTGAGCCTGAGGCCAGGACACAGCCAAGGGACACTTCTTTTCTCTTTCCCCAGCTAGACTTGGGCATCCCTGCCATGACCAAGTGCTGTAACCAGCTGGACGTTTGTTATGACACCTGTGGAGCCAACAAATACCGCTGCGACGCCAAGTTCCGCTGGTGCCTCCACTCCATCTGCTCCGACCTCAAGCGCAGCCTGGGCTTCGTCTCCAAGGTGCAAGGTAGGCTTCCCACCTCACACTCCCTGTGCAGGGAGGCACGGGGGGGAGGGTGTGGGCAAAAAGAAGCAGAACTCTGCAGTGGGGAGCAGCACATCTGTCCTGCACTTGTCACAGGTGGGTCATAGGTGGGTGAGAACACAGAGATCTGCCCTCTCTGCCACACACTTCTGTCCCAAGGCTGGAGACCTATGGTTATTTGCATTTAGAAAACATTACAATGTGTGAAAAAACACAAACAACACTAGAAGCAATTCCTTCAAAACTTGGATGCACTCCCAGACAGCTGAGACACCTTCACGGGACACCAAAAAGCTTTCCAGGGCCAGTGAGCCACACACTGAAATCTGTACGTGGCCAAGGGCCAACAAAACTGGGAGAGCCAGGGACAGGGCTCTCAGGGATCTGGTCACAGATAAGAGATGATGATGGCACCAGGGACACACCAGGCTGGGTGGTGGCTGAGCCACTGCAGGCAGCTCTGGATGGCTCAGAAGGGCTAACGAAGCTCTAGTGATGTGCCAGCAGCTCAAGTGCCACTCTGGTTTTGCCTAATTTTCAAAGCCTCAGCCTGCAAGTCTGAGAAGAGCTTTTTTGGTAACCCCTGCTGATGCCCTGCTCTAAGGTATCCTTAAACATGCATTTGTTTTCCAAAGGTGCAGCCTGATTAGGACATGTGGGAAGTCTCACAACACCAGTACTAGTGCAGATGCCTTCCTGTCTAGTCACAGATAAATATATGGAAAGAGTGCCCAGGCCAGCAAGAGGAAACAAAGATGTGGACTGATATATAAGTGCTACAGGCTAAGCACAGCCAGTCTTTCATGGTCACCCTTATCCACAGGTCCTCATGCAGCCAACTTCTTCCTAGCTCTTCAGATTTTCCCCTGCCACTTTTTCTTATGGTTCCTTTTTGCTTCCTGCCTGCAGCAGCAAAGCACACCTCGATCCTAGGGAGTTGAGGTGGAGCAGAGCCCTCACTCCTGGGCTGAGCCAAGCCACCTCTGCCAGGTAGGAGTAGATTCCTCCAGCATCTCTGTCCTGGCTGCTGCAGGAGGCACAGTGAACCTCTGAGCCATCCTCCCCTCGCCTTGTGCTCAACAGATCCCTGTCCCCAGGGCTGCTCTGAGCAGCTCCTGTCACAGTCCTCCTCCACAGCCATCCTGGCTCTTATCTGCCATCTTATCTGCCAGTGGTTTTCCCACTGACTCACCACAGCCTCTCCAATGCCTGCCAACTGAGCAGCCTCTTAAGGGAACAGAAGCTCTGAGGTGCTTGGAGAGGCTGAGCTAGGAGAAAACAGTCCCAAAAGGCAAGGCTTTCCCAACTTCATTATGCATACAGCAGTCAGTGTTGGTGCCAGTAAATAAACTCTAAAGACCTAATATTAACCTATTTATTTACTGACAACCAATTTCAGGGTTGTGTTTTGGGATGAGGAGGGGCTAGTAGTCAGCTGTTGTAGGATTTTTTCATGCTGGCTGGCAGCCGGCATCATAATTTCCAAAAGAGCACAGAAAGGTTGGTTAATAGCGGCCATAGGCAAAACTGAGAGGAGAAGGAGTAATGTAGAAGCCTCCTGGGAAATCTGTTTGGTAAACAGGGCTGTTTGCAGAGCCCCAGATGATCCATCAACCAGTAAGGCCTGAAAGAGGCAAGAAAGGAAGGGTTTCGGGGAAAAAGAAATGAGTTGCCACCCTGGGGAGAAAAGAGAAGGGAATCTCAGGATTTATAAAAATGCAGTTCCCAGAGAGAAAAGACGACAACCCACGCTTCCAATTGCAAACACCGTGGAGCTCAGTGCAGGGCTTGGGCTGGGGTGCTCCCACCCAGCCCTCAGCCACCCCAGAGTGCCTGTCCTTACCTGCCCATCCTCTCCTTCTCCACAGCCTGCGAATCCATGGCAGACACGGTGTTCAACGCCGTCTGGACCCTGGGCTGCCGGCCCTTCATGAACAGCCAGAGGAGCGCCTGCATTTGCAGCGAGGAGGAGCGGGATGAACTGTGAGGAAGAGCAGCCGCCAGTCTCCGGGAGCCGCTGCCAGCGTCCCCTCCCCAGCACAGTGACTCCTGTCAGCCCTCGGGCCCAGCACGGGATGGGGGACCTGGGCCAAGCTCTGGGCAGAGCAGAGACAGCCTGCGAACACAGAGCAGCCGTGCCTGCTGTCCACCACAGATGCAGCTCAACAGCCCCACCGCCCCTGTCCAAGTCCGCCAGCCGGCAGGACCTGGTGCCAGTTCTCTCCATGGACCGATCAGGAGTGGCAAGCAGGATGCAGTGCTGGTTATAAACACGGGGCTCACCTTGAATACACACTATTACCTCCCCCGACCCTGTAACTCTCTAATTTGCAGTGAAGGCATTAGGTTTCTGCAAGCCCTGTGAAATTCCCAGTCCATGGATATGCTATTTACATTTTTGCACCACTGGTGACAGACTGAAGAGGGGTAATTTGCTTTCAGGACATTGCTCACACCCATCCCTGGCATTTTCCATCCTGTCATTACACAGCCTGACAGCCCTGCATATTTAAATACTTGGTGGATCCTAAACTGATTTAAGACATCTGGAGATTTGTTAAATGTGAGTTAAGGAGAAGGGCTTCAGGTGTTTGTGGTACATAATTGATATTTGGGACCAAAGGCCACCATTTATCAGATGTGAAATCACAGCCCTCTCCCCCAGCCTCAGGAGAGGAAGCCACTTTTCTTTGCCAGTGTCATCCACCTCTATTTAATTACTTTTCTCCTATACCATTTAACAAAGCTTTACCCTTAGGATCCCTTTTTACACAAAATGGCTGGGTATCCACCTCCGTTCTCTTGCATGAGGGAAATAAGAAGCTCACAGTGGCCTTCGATGAGATATTCCAAATTCTGTATGCTTATCTGTCAGGTGACAGGACTTACGTGCTACCTCTGTGGGGCTGCTATCAGCAGCCTCAAACACCATTCCTTCTAAAACGTGGTTAATACTCCCAATCTGTTTTGGGGAGCTTTCGTTGCATGCAAATCCAGAATTTAAAGTGGTACATGGCATTTCATCTCCACAGAACACTGGCAGACAGCTT
The DNA here is from genome assembly GCF_000738735.6 of Corvus cornix cornix. Classification (NCBI taxonomy): domain Eukaryota; kingdom Metazoa; phylum Chordata; class Aves; order Passeriformes; family Corvidae; genus Corvus; species Corvus cornix. The sequence goes on along the minus strand of NC_046336.1, from coordinate 36,064,211 downwards.
TCAGCTGGGTTTCTTGTTGGAAGGAAGCTGCTACTGGGTGTGCGTGTGCCGTGCCACGTAAATATTTCGGCGGCTCCTGCAAACGTATTTATGGATATGTTCTTCCATCTGCCACAGAGAAGTTAAGGCTGCAAAAGGGTGATTTAATAAGAGTGGAAAGAGTCTGTCTTGGTTGCTTTTCTTCCAGTTTAAATGGGTTTAAAATGCGACAAAATGATAAATTATTTAAGCCATGTGTTCCTGCTCCTGCCCGTCATCTTTGCCTTACAGCAAACAGCAATGAGACGTTCAGCTGGCCCCAAACAGGCTGGAACAACAGGAGCCCACCGGTACCCAGAGCAGGAAAATGGAAGTGACTGTGGGGTGTACTGTGATGCTTTCCATCACAGAGGACTTCAACACTGATCAGATGTAATAACCTTTCCTAGCTAGGCTAATGCCACTGGAGAGGGAACGCTGCATTGCCAAGGCTCACCGCTCTCTCGGAGCATGAGGCTGGACAGACAACCTTGATTATCCAAGAAACACATATTTTTGGTTAGTGATGGGAAGGAAATATTCCTCATTCCAGACACTTCCCAAACTTTGTATTTTGTTGGTGAAATGGTGCCCGTGGCCAGTTTAAATGTGAACGTACTCTTATGATTAAATGACAAAAAATAAATGAAAATAGCTATATTGTCTATGCTCGATAGCTGACTGGATGGCAAATGTCTTAAATTATTTCAGTTCAAGTGATATCAGATTAAAGCCAAGCAACTGCTGGCAGGTGATGACATACACTGGAGAAATCAAAGGGCTCTGAACAAAATCTCTGTCACTGATGCACTGGAGACATCTCTAACATAAATCCTCATTTCTCCATGCTTCCAGACCACCATTCATCCCCAAACCCTACAGACTGCTGCAAGCAGGCAAGATACTGAAGAAGTTCATTTTTCACTGTGGTAATCTGAAAAACCCCACCAGCAGCTCTACAAGGAAATATTTGAACCTTCAAGTGGTGGCAGTGAGTCCAGCAAACCACCAGATAGTCCTGAGTGGGAGCAAACCAGCGCAGGAGCTCCAGTAAAACTGCATCCAAACTGCTAAACTGCTTCCCCTCTGTGCCACTCCTGCTATCCAGTGATGTACAGCCACGGAAGCAGCTGATCACAGGATTCTCCAGGCTGTTGCACAAACCTTGGGTCATCTTCAATTCCACCCTGCTCTGGACACAAAGACAACACTTTGCTCATCCCATGGCTTCCTCTTGACAGTGCATTGGCAGGACTGTTTTCAGCTGCAGAGTGGAAAAGCTGCTGCACATGAATTTGTCAGAAAGAAGCAAATAATGTGCATAATAACTGAAATAAGCCAGGAAAGGAACTTCTCCCTGCATCACTCCCCCTGCATCCCCCCTTCCATATGGACAAACAAGACCAGTTGATTCTCCAGAAAGCACCAGATAATTAATTTCATTTCCCAGCTCTTGTTTTATCAAAACAAATATATTTAGCAAAGGCTGCCTGAACAAAGAAGTGACAGTGGGAAACTGCCCCTGTGGTCCTAGTGCAGACATGAATCAGCAGAACAGCAACCCTAGGAGAAGCCTTTTTCCTTCCTTTTTCTTTCACATATGGTTAGATAACACATGAAAAGTGTCTTTCCATTTATACCCACTTATCATCATAGAAACATTTTTGTTTACACTAACACATATTCCCAGATTGGAAAAGCAGCCATGAAGCTATTTAGAAAAAATATTAAACTCTCAGCCATTAAATGTTCATTCCTCACTGGAATCTCACTTGCCAGAACAAATAAATCTGTGAAATAGGCTGAAATGTTTGAGGTGATTTGTGACTCCCTTCTAAATGGTGCCTTCAAATGGATTCCCCTTCCATTTGAGAGCAGCAGCAAATTTTAGCTTTTGCAGCAATTTGGCTGCTCCAAGCAAAGCAGAGCACAGGTGATGAAGGCTGGAGGGCTTCCAGCAGATGTCCAAACACGCAGGATAGAGCTGCACACTGAGAAGCTTCTTGCAGAAAACCTTGGGAATGCACTGCAGTGCCACTGCCACTGGTGGAGACGGACCCTTCCCCTCTCATCCTCCAGCCCTGCCTCTCCTACGTTGTCCTTCACTGCTGGCTGTGCTTCCTTCCTCTCACCCCACATCCCTAATCCTTTACCACACAGCTCAATGAAGCCCAGAGGAGCCTGAGCCGATTATGTCCATTAACATTTCCTTTGGAAGGAGCATGACAGCCCGAAAAGATTCCTGACAACCACGATGCCACCACGATCACCAGTAACTGTGTCTCCTGCCACGGCTGCTCAGACAATGCTGCCATGTCTCCTGCCACCAGGCTCACTGGGGACAGCCCTGTCCCGAGAACTGCCCACACGACAAATGATTGCTATAAATAATTAACGTGCATTCCTCTAATCCTTGGCTGGAACCATGGCCTCTCTAACCAGGGCAATGCATCACAACTCCCAAACAAACACTTGGTAGCAGCACACATGGGAGGGGAGTGTTTATAGATGTTTAATGGTGTTTCTCTTACAATCAAGGTGCTATAGCACTTAGGAAAGACATATTTGGTGGTGGGAGAAGAGGAAGAAGAATAATGATACACTAAATACAAGAGGAAACACTATTAAACTGCATGCAATTATCAAAAGCCACTAAAAAAATCAAATCTCATTAAATACCTTTTGCTATTTAAAACCACATTTAAATGTGCCTGTGATAGATGTGAGCTCTAGTTGCCTGTAATGATAACTGCATTGCTCCAAAGAACTTACACATGATGAAATATATTTTATACATGTTTTTATTAACAGTCACCCAAAGGCTTCGGCATCACTCACAGAGCCGCACAGCAAACACACTCAGCTACGATACTATTTGTACTGTCTGATGCAAGAAGGGCTTGGATAACATTTGTTTAGTCAAGGACAAACAGTCCTGGGGCCTGTAGGTGGACGTAGGGAAAGACAAAATTGGGTAACATTTCCAGCCTGCAAGGAAACAGGGTCCCTTCAGCTGAAGGGGTGCTGGGGAGAAATGCAGATAAAACCAAACTGTTCTGCAGTGCAGGTCATGCTCCAAGGGCTGCCTCGTGGGCCCAAAATACTTCAGGAATAATCACCACAGAGCTAAGGAAATGAGTCCTGAGGTTCAAGCGGGGCTTCAACAATACCTCCCGTTTCTCAAACCACCACAACAGAGGCATTGATAAGGAAGGCCAGGGATGCTGTTCCAGAGGGTGGGTGTCAGTCATCAAAGTCGATTCTGATGGGGCCTCCTGTCAGGATGTGGTTTGCCACGTGAACAGATTCCTTCTCCTGCTCCTCCTGCTCCGCCAACCTGCGCACGCGTCGCCGGCAGCCCTGGGCGCAGCGCGAGGTCTCGTCCAGCGCCCCACACACGAGGATGCGGCAGTGCAGGAACACCTCCTGCGGTGGGGACACAGCGGCAGGGTCAGTGCACAGCCCTGGCAACCACTGCCACTGCTGCCAGAGCACGAGCCACACCATTCCCAGGGCACAGGGCCTGTGCCCACCATCGCCATCCACAGCCAAACTGGCTGCTCCGGGTGCTTCCTTGCGTGCCCTCTCCAGAGTGCCTGGCTGAGATCTCAGAGCCAAGGGTGGAGAGACAGGGAATAGGAAGGCATGAAATGATCCTCCAGAGGAAGGGATGAAAATGCCAGGAATCAGCTTGGAAGAGCTTGCATGGACTGGCAGGAGCTGCACGTCAAGAATGCGTGAAGCCTCGCAAGGACTGATGGAGACGCGCAAGAGAATTTCAAGTGAGCTGGGAAAACAAAGCCAGGGAACCGAGGGGGAAAAGGAGGGAAACGCAGGGTGATGAGGGGCTAAGTTGAGGGAAGGACAATGCAAAGAGCAAGGAGACAGCTGCCTTTTTTCCTGCACAGCAAAGGCAGTGACAGGATTGCTGCTCCCTGCCCTGTCAATGACAAGGAGAGCAAGCAAGATCCCTGCAAGCAGCAGTTACAGAGACTTGGTCAATGGAGAGGTTTGAAGCAGAATCCTTTGGCAGGATGGGAGGATGCAGGTTGGAGGCAGCAGGGGCAATCAGATAGCCAAGGAAAATTTCTGAATTTTAGAAGATCTCATCTGTTTTAACCCTACTGGGGCTCTCCAGTAGCTGGAGCAGCAGCTTTATACCTTTCAGAGCAGGCAGTGTTGGCTGAGCATAACAATGGCTGGAAGATCCGATTTCCTCCAGCACAGAAAAGGAAAGCTATTTGCATTTGGAAAAATGGCATTATCCTTCCACTGTCCTCCCACTACACAGCTTCTGCCCCAGAGAGACAGCCTGGTCTCACATTGAATTAAGCACTGTGGTGGCCTTCTGTCTGGAATCCTGGCATCTGTACTCACAAGAGCTCGAGAAGACACAAGGTTGAAGAGATCCCAAACTAAAAACGGTGTTGTTTTAAAGATAGGACACTGTGAAATGTGCCTGGTGACTGAGAACACTTCTCTCACCCAGCATACAAGGGTGGACTACCCTGGAAGCAGCAATGATTTTAGCCTGCTGTGGCACTGATGTTCCAAAACTGTCCTTCATGTTTTAATTGTAGTTGTTTTCATCAATCTCTCCTCAAGTACCTGTGTCAGGCTCCTGTAAGATGCAACTGCTGGAACAGGCACAGCAGCACCTGTCTTGGGCCAACCATTCCATACCCTTTTCCAACTTAGTGCCGAGGCTTCTCGGCCGTATCAGGACTGATGAAATACCTAAGAGTTGAGTTTTGAGCTTACCTTGTTGTCTTTGCCCACAAACTTGAACACAGGAACCTGGAAATGCTTGGCAAGATGGTCCTTTGACGTGTACTGCTTCACGGACTCATCAGAAACGCAGCTGAGGGGAGCAGAGGGATAGGCTTTAATGGGTTTTCCAGAAATGGAAAGAGAAAAGACATTCCAGCCTACTTAACCAGAGAAAGAAAAGGAGGGATTGGCTCTCTCAGGCTCAGCCACCATCTCTGCTACTTCCTCTTTGGCCACAGGAGAAAATTCGGGAATGATGGGGAAAAACAGCAGCAGTGCTAATAGCATCTCCAGACAGGGAACAGCTCAGCAACAGAGGGCTGGCAGGACATGGCCCAGTCCCCTCAGAGAGGGACTGCCAGCGAGCTGCAGGCAAGTTTGTCCTCGTTTCACCTTCCTGTGCAACAGTCTGCAGTGCTATACACCACAGAATGTGGCATGCACTTACTGTACACACATACATATGCACATAAATTATGCTTAAAATGAAGCAGCCTGCACCCACATTACTAAAATATGACAGATAACGAAAACAACAAAAATCCAGATTTACTTTGCTTTATATCATTTACATTTTTCTTCCTGCTGGACTTGGTCAAAGAGCCCAAATTCACTACACCAAAAATTTATTATTTCAGTTTTTCCACCACTAGCAATACATGATTTTATGAGAGGTCACAGAACTGCAAGAAAATAAGCTGCTTTTACAACAAGTTACATTCCAGGTGCAGTGTACCTATAAACTATTACAGCCCATTTAGAGTTTGACAGACAAAAAGTTACGGTGGCTCGATAATTACTGCTGGTTATTGCAAAACCTTGTGCATCTTAAGAGGCCCTGATGCTGCTGTGAAATTGCATTGCAATGCAGCTCATCTTTTCTAGCAAGTTAATTCCAAAAATGTGGACGCTGAAAGATATTTAAAAAAAACCAAAAAACAAAGCAGTGGTGGAAGAGACAAGAGGTACTGGTGTAGCTCAAAGTCCTGCTCTTGCAGCAACCTCCAGCTCCCCTCTTTACATGAGACATGTGCATGGCATTGTCAGCAATGCCGATGTTTGACATGTTCAGCTGTAAAAGAGCAGTTCTGCCTTCACTGGAACGTTTGGGAATCTCTACATTGCGAAAATTCCTTTTTAAAAAAGGCATCTGATCATAAGGAATGACAGTTAAAGACTTTTCATAGGTGACTGGCCAAGCTCTGCAGCCATGAAGTCAACTCATAGGCATGTTCTCATTTGTGAGCATATAAACTGTGATGATTATTGGACACTGGCTCAAACTGACTCCTGAATCCCAGGTTTTCCAAAGGTTCTCCACACTAGTGGAAGGAAGTGATTTGAGGCTAGGGAGAGGGAAAGTGGAAGAACAACATGAAGGAATCAGGGATACATAGACAAAACCAGCTCAGAAACCTTTTGAGTCACAGGGATGAGCCCTTTTGCATTTGTGGGGCCAGACCATATCCCACTCGCCTAGGAAACCTTCAGAGACCCTGCTTCCCACTTTGGAGAGGTGAGAAGAGACAGCTGTGGAAGGAAAAGGGGTGAGCCTGGTCAGGATATGGGGAAAATAACCCTATCCCTGTGCATAATGTGCTTAGGTTTGGGGAGCAGAGTGGCAGTGCCATGGGGAGCTGTGCTCTGACCCTCTTATTCAGGGTTGCAAGGTTAAAAGGAAGGCTTGGACAACAAAATACCCACCTCAGCCTAACAAACGGGGCAGCCTGAGGCGTAACGAGATGAGCTTTGCAATGGAACTACCTTAACCACCTCGTGCTCTGCCAAATCACAGCTCCTGACCTCATCAGTGACATGACCTTGCTCCAGATGCCCCAGAGAGCTTCAGCGTTTATCAGCTGTGCCATCGGTCAATGCCTTTGTTTCATTTTGTTTTCAGAAGGCAGGGAATTAACAGAGAAGAAAGCAGTAAACAGAGTTTTCCCATTCTTCAGTCCAAGGTATAACCCCTCCAATTTAAACAGAGTTTCCCTTTGGAAGATGCAGTTAACTATTTCAGGTCTGATCCTACAGAAACCAACATAAAAATCCCATCTTTATTGCTATGGGCTTTTGGGGCTGGATTGCTAGAAGGAAACTGGGTTATAACAGAAGTGTTTGGAGCAGGGACAACTTAGCAGTGTATTCAGCTAGTTTAATTTTGAATCACTGGGGACACTGGGGTCTGCAGTGACAACTGCAGAGTGGAGCAGCTGGATGAGGCTCCAGCCCACTTTTGTGCCTTCAGTGAAGTTTTAATGCCCTCTGCAGGTACCAAGAAACTGCTGGTGCCATAAATCCTCCAAGGAGTTCTGGGGTGAATTCAAGAGATGACGTTTCCTGCCTTCTCCCTTCTCTATCCGGCTCAGGTTTTGGCTGCTGTTTTGAATGCCATCATTTTCACTCATGGGGAGAAACAAATGAATGTTTGGAACCTTGACTCTGTCAAGGGTCCACGGGAACAGCCAAGCCAGGGAGTTGATAAAATCAATTTTTCCATTACAGATCTGCTCATAAAGCCCAGAAATGCTGGGCACAGAAGGACTTCAGCCTAGGATGGAGGGAGAGCAGGCTAATGCTGAATCCTTCATCAGAAGGAAATGAGAACAGTATTTTTGGGTACTTTACATGCCAGGACCCCTTTTGCTACAAGACAACCACACAGGACTTGCCATCAGCAGCTGTAACAGTGGATGATTTAGTCTGGCAGCTGAGGACATAATTGTTGTCATCATTAAATGGTCTGGCAGGCAACATACAGGACTTGGACAAGCACAGTCCCTTGACTACCAGGCTACAGCTCTTGGGTATGTCTTAGATATTCCTTTGGCTGGATTTCCCTCCCTAGAGGACAGCAGACTGACCTCACAACTGTGACATTTCCTCAGAGCCATCTGGTTAAGCTGCTGCATGCAAAACTCCACAGCAATGCTGTAGCATGGCACGGTCATTTTAGCACCCAAAAAGGTGTCTGGAAAGAGGGATCATCTTAGGAGCCACAGCTGAGCCCACAGAGAGGCTTCCCAAACCTCTGATGCAAAAATCACTACAGTAAACCCACAGATCTGCACAAAATTATTTTTAGCATATCCTGGAAAGATCACTAACCCCAAACATCTCAAAAAATTACAGCCAAACTGAAAGACCCTAGGTTTATTACACTGACAGGCATCAGGGAGAGCAACGCGAGGGATTCTCCTGGAGCTCCTACCTGGACTAGCAATGGACTCTTGTGGCTCGTGCTGTAAGAAAGCCATTATGAGAAAATTCAGAAAGTTGCTCCGGTTGCTGCAGCAGCTACCTGGCAGCAGCACATGGCCATGGGGGCTCTGCACATGGGCTGGCAGAGAGAGGACATCAGGAAAGAGAATCTTTTCTACAGGAGCCAACTCAATTATCCACAAGGCCAGTGACAGGGAATACGTCCTGTAAAGGCTGCACTCAGAGGAGCCTCTTTCACTGCCTCCCACTGCTTCTCCCAATTACTTTTGATGGGACAGGTGGTTTCAGCTTGATGGCTGCTGGTGCTTGCTACAAGCATGGCAGACAGGCTGCTGGGGAGAAGGGATAGTGTTTCCTGCATCACACAGACAACTGAGCCCCACTGCCAATTCCCATTAAATTGCCAGCCAGAGAGGGAACAGTGAACTCACCCATCTTGAATCAGGTAGTACTTCAGGATCTCATCAATTTTTGAGGTGGGAGTGGCAAAGCAGCTCTCCACCAGCGTCTCCAGTCCACTGACGTGCACCAAGGGCTCAATCCCAAAGTACAGAGAGTCCCGAAGCTTAAGGGTGGGAAGAGCACCCCTGTAGGGCTCATCGAAGTCTTTGTCTTTGAAGATCTCCAGAGTGAAGGGAAAGATGCCCTGGCTGCGGCTCATGATTTCCAGAGGAGAGTTCTTGAGGTTGGGCACGTAGCCCTCGGAGATGGTGTAGCGGCGCGGGAACTCGCAGGTCACCGGGATCAGCAGCTTGCTGGTGCGGACAATGATGTCCCCATTGCTCCCCGGGGTCTGCTTGGGCAGCCCAGTCACCAGGTTGGTGGCAATGATTTTATCATTTATTACCTGCAGCGAAGAAAGGGGAGATCACTGAGAAAGACCTCTCTGGGCTGACACTCAGAGTGGCCACTGAAGGCCCAGCTGGTGAATTTACAGCCCCCAACCAGAATGATGCTCATTCTCCCAGACCAACTAAGGACCTCGGTTTGCTGCCAGCTGCAGTGCACTGCACTTCTGCTACCCCTCTGCTAAGGTGAGCTCTCTGGGTCCCGAGCAGTTGCCAGTTTAACCTTTGAAACATTATCAGGAGACCACAATCTGTCTCAGCAGGAGGGTGAAGAGTGAGGGCACTACTACCTTCTACCCCTGTGAAGCAGGAGGTGAGCAGAAAGCAGCACGCATGCTGTCAGACACACTCCACTGGAGGGGGGATGGAACAAGCTCCCTGACTTTGGAATGCCAGCCCAGGTCTACTCTGGGTAGCTGCACGGCAACACAGGACACAGCTCTGAGGGTACAGCTAAATCAACTTTATTCCCCAAGTAAGCCACAGCCAAATCCCCAAATCCCAGAGACTGGACAGTATACATACATCTACAACAGTACCACAGGACTTCAAGGAGAAATGGATGTTGACATGAGTGCCATTGGACACGCCTTTGCACGAGGTGTTGATGAGGGAAAGGTCCAGGCCTCCAACTAGGTCCTTTGGGATGCTCACCTCAATAGAGCTGGACTTGCACAGCACTGGAACTGCAAGAGAAGTGCCCAGAGTAAGAGTCTGCGCTACAAACCTACCAGTGAGCTGGGGAAGGGCTATACCAGTTATAACTGGGAAAAAAAGGGGCATCATACACAGCATTTATGATTATGATCTTACCACAGTAACCTAACCACCTATCTTACATTCCTCACCTACACAACACAAACCAGAGCTGCCACTGCCCCAAATTCTCCAGCCACAGCAATGTCTCAGAAAACAATGAAGACAATCACTGCACTTGCACCTGTGCTTTCCAGCTTTGCTTAATACTCAGCACAGATTGGATTGATATCTCTTGCACTGCTGTGTCCTGGGAAGAGCCTTTGCCAGATATGGGTATCAAATTCACAACACCCCAGGCAAAGCCATTTCTAAAGACCCTTAATCAGATTTTACATCAAACCCAGAACACGCTGAAACAAGGCAGAGTAATGCCATAGAGATACCGAGCTAAAATGGAAGCACTTCAAAATGCCATAATAATATTTTTATAAACAATAAACCCAGCTCTGACAAACAAACCCAATTAGCTCGCTCATTCCACCTCCTTTCAACCTTTAAATTTTAATACAGGCCTTCGTGTGAATTTTTTAAAATTAAAATTTCATTAAATAAGAAGCAGGAGAAAACAGAACTTGGACAAAATAAAAAGGAAGAAAGAGAGAAAAATCTTCAATAAAAAAGTAGTTGCTGTATATGTATTCCTTGGGATTATACCTATCTGTTCAGTTAGAGACAGGATAAACATACTGGTGGCATATATCCTGGTTTCAGCCAGAAAAACAAACCCTTTGCAGGATTTACAGTTATTAAATTTTAAAACCCCACGACAAAACTTTTTTGCAAATATACTAGCTTCCCAAGATTTTTGCCAACATTAATTGTAGTCCCAGTCCTTGACATTCCTATGACCTGCCATCCCTTAATTTCAGTCATTAATTATATAATTTAGGATTCTGGGTATTTATAAGGCACACTGCTAAAACAGGCATTTCAACCCCCTTTAAAAATTTCCCTCTCCCAGCTAAGGTATTTGCAACAGCCTCTGAGTACCTTCAGGGAGGATTTTTTATTAAAAGTTGGTAATTTCAAAGTGAGATGCTAAAATGTATGCAGAGTACCCAAAGCAATATGTTCCCATAATGACATTGCTGGGTTAGGACAGAAGCTTAAAGAACTAAAAATTACCTTAACCTTCCCTCCACTGGCAGCAGAAGGCAAGTGGGAATAACTGAGCATGTCAAATGGCACAGCTCAGGAGCAAAGGGACTTTGAGAACACAGCACAACGCAGACAGAGAGGAACATCCTGTGGAGGACTGATTGGCTGGTTTAAAGGCTCGCTGTTCTAGCAACTCCTTAACAAACGAGAAATGTACTGCTTTTATGAAGGTGACATTCAGGGCAAGAGATTTGGATCCCAGCTGCAATTCTCTGAAGTTCAGGACTGACTCGGTTCAGGATCTCTCTATTTCTACACGTCTTTGACTGGCACAAAGTGGGAGAAAGAAAACACTCCACTTTCCCTGTGCTCTGGAGCTGCAGGAGCTGTCGGTGTGCCCTCCACCACCTGGACACAGAAACCAGGGAAGGAAACCTCTTGACTGAAGCCAACCCGTGGCTATTTGGGAAAATCCCAGTCTGTGCCAGTCAAACATTTTAGTTCTTCCCCCTCACACTCCGCAGAGCACCTGTGAGCACTGGGAAAGCCTCCTCATTTCCACTTTAGACTCTGCTTTGCACCGATGCCTCTGGGTACCTGACTCTTGGGAGGAAGCTTCTGTGGTGAGTCCAACGCTCATTTCTCTGTCTGCTGTTGTTGCTGGCATCATATTCCAGCCTCTGGCTCCTTCCTTGGCCTTTCGAAGTGCTGCAGCTTGGAGCAGAGGTTATCTTCCTGCACAGACTGCTCAGCGGAACAGGCTCTCTGGTGCTGGGGAGCCCTGACCCACTGCCACGAACATAACCCCTGCTTACCTGCACAAAAAGTTTGGGCAGAGGACAGGGGAAGAAGAGCATTTCATCCCTACTCTACAGGAATAAGTGAGGTACTAGAATGGGCTGCAAAATTCTAGGATGGCCTGCAAAATTCCAAGTATTTTGCTGGCTGGTATCTTTGTGGAAAACCTGTAGCCTGTAGACTGTGATTTCTGTGGAAGATTATTAATGTTTGCTCTGAACATAGAGACAGTGCAGAGGAGGGTAGAGAGGCTGCAGATCCAGTTCAGGCAACTGTGCCTACTCTACACTGTTAATTGAACCAATATAAACCTGATTAGGTGTCATAAAAAAATGTGTGGTACAGTTCCATATCTGCTCAGAATTGCAGACCACAGCATGGGGACATAAATTCACGAATGCAGAAGAACAGGCAATTTCACTTTATGAGATGCTGAATCCCGAGCCCCAGCCTGGCTCCCAGCAGTGCTGCTGCTCTCATTAGCAGCCTCACAAGCAGCAGAAACCCTGGCTGGGAAATGCAGGACTTCCAGCCCAGCTGGGGTTGTCTCAGGGGCCCAGGACTGAAAAACAGCGCTCTGTTCTGGCCTGTATCTGTCAGCCAAACCTTCCATCAGTGAGTGTAATCACAGCTCTTGGAAGTCCCCACCTCGGCCTCCCCACCAGCACTGCTGGATCCCAAGTGTGCAGTGCTCACCCTTGGGAGCCCTGCATTTCTAAAAGGCTTGAAAAGCAGAAATTCCATCAAGTAGAATCATTCTAACTTCTTCTCTGAGGCATATCTGCCCTTCTGGCCACCATGAACCCTGGATCTGTCCCTCTACCAACTGATGCCTGAGCACTCTGTGACACATCAGGCTGCAGGAGATTCTGTCACCAGACATCCAGGCAACACCAGACTGCTGGCAGCCTGGACGTATTTGCAAAAGTAATCTTTGCAAAAAACAGGGAGCTTATTTATTCCATGTGCATGCCATAGGCACAAGTGACTCAGCAGGAAGGACTCCCCATGGAAAGTTCAGATGGAAGGTTCTCCAAGGATAACGCTGCCCTTGCCTCTACACAGCAGAGGCAACAGTCAATTTTTAGATGCTATCCCGGGCACTTCTCCAAGGGGCAGCAGGAGCACCTAATATCAAAGCTAGTGCCCTGCTTCAAGGCACAGGAATACTTACTGGAATGGCATACTTGGAAAAAAACAAGCCTCTCTCTTTAGCTCCGTTCTTGGAAGGGACTGGACCACTTTAGCTGAGATTTTGAAGTTTGAGCATAGAAAATATCAGTTCTAACAGTATAGATCTGTCAGAGGTGTGCACAGCTGGAGCAAAGCAGTATAAAGGGAGATGTTAAGCAGTATTATTTGTAAAGGAACGCTGCCTTACAATTAACATGATGCACTCAAGCTGGGGCCTGTGGCTGTTATGCCTGGATAGAAGAGCAACATCTTCAGGCTCTCTCTTTTGCATGATCTATCATTAGTAACAAAGCTCCATTAACCCAACTGGAAAGGACAGACTAAGAGAAGACAGCAAAAACAAGAAGAAAAATTCCTTCAGACATTCTTTTGGGGGACAGAGGCTGCCGGGAGATTTTGTTGACCTACTTTGGCAAGTGTGGTTGTCTTCTGACAGAACGAGTCCCCTGGGACATTCACACTGGTAGGTGTCTTCCACTTCAATGCAGGTATGGCTGCAGCCTCCGTTGTTATTGTGACAGCCTTCAATTTCTGGGAAAGAAAGGAAAATCAGCACATCCTCCAGGTCCCAGCATACTTCTGACCAGCCAAGAGGCTGCACAACACAGCTCAAAGGCCACAGCTTGTTTCCAAGAAAATGAGGTGGAGACTTTTTTTTAATTGTACACTTTCCTGTGATTGTCATTTCACCATGAGGTTATCAAGGAATTCTATGGAAAAGCTCAGTAAATTAAACCCCATGCTATAGCTGACATACTGAATGGGCAGTCAGCAGCTTAGCACTTCAAGAATCATAGAATTACAGAGTGGCCTGGGTTGGAAGGGATCTTAAAGATTATCTCCTTCCAACCCCCCTGCCATGGATGCCACCTTCCACTATCCCAGGCTGCTCCAAGCCCTGTCCAGCCTGGCCTTGGATACTGCCAGAGATCCAGGGGCAGCCCCAGCTGCTCTGGGCACCCTGTGCCAGGGCCTGCCCACCCTCACAGGGAACAATTTCCTCCAAATATCCAATCTAAACCTACTCTCTGTCTGTTTAAAACCATTCCCTCTTGTCCTGTCATTACATGCCCTTGCAAACAGACTCTGCAGACATCCTCCTAAACTAATTTTTTATGTTGTTTCTTACTTCAAAAGGGGGAGGAAAATCCTCTTAAAACTTTGACCACACTCCCTCCCTTCATCACCAGCAGAATGAAAGCCCTGAGCTTTGCAGGGGAGCTGCCTTGGGGAAGGACAGCCCCACAGGTGGCCAGCTCCTATTCCCAGCAGGAAACACTGGAGAGAGAGAACATGATGTGTTCATTCCCTCGAGGTTTCCTAGCTGTGAGGGAGGTGGGCATACCAAATCCCCTTCGTGGGCTGAGAATAAAACTCTGCTTCTAGGAGTTTAGCAGGAATTTTGCAAGCTTGTGAGTTTTAGGCTTCAAGGTTGGCTCAGGGAAAGCACAGGTTCATGGTGTAAGGTTGATTCACTTCCTAATTTTCCCCCATTTTGAAGTGCAGAGGGGAGAGGGCAGCACAACTAATTGGAGGAGCTGTCAGGTCTTCTCTTACATCTCCTTTGTTCAGATGAGGACACTCTGAGGATCTGAGCTTTTTGTAAAACATATTCCTAGCCACTGCAGCTGCAGAAAAGAGCCCGAAAGGTCATCCAGATACATTGTGAAGAGTCTGAAAATTTAAGGAAAGTAAGGCCATTTCCAGTTCTTGCTGGCTTCCTATTATAAAGAAAATAATAGAGGATCATGATTTTTTCTTTCAAATAACCTTAACTGATCGGTTTTTTTAACCCTTTGGGATGAATATGCTAGATAAGTACTACTGTTCTCAGTAAAATAATAGTACATAAGATAAGCAAATCATAAATATAGAATATTTCTCCCTGAGCCTACCATCAGAAATGACTGTGTGGTTTTCACTAAAATGTAAAGAAAAGAATGGAAATCCCACACTCAATCCTATACAATGCATGAAAAATAACAGTCCAAACACCCCATATGAGTCAAAGTAATGGGTAAAGCATCATCATGTAAATTTTTAGATACTTTAATCTCTACTCAGCCTCACCACCTCACGTAATCAAGCTAAATCTCTTGCATTTGTTCTTTTTAGCAACAAGCTGTGACGTGGCTCACAGCTCACATCCCATTCTCTGACGGCTCACAAAGCTGAGGGCACATCTTCAGAAATAAAACTCACTAACGAGATTGTAAAAATCCCCAGCAGCAGTGTTAAACTTGTGAAAGGCACCATCTTTCTTACAGAAGGGAAATTAAATGATATATCAAAGGCCCTAAAAGCCAACTCGGGGAATGGCAGAAGCAAACGAGTTTCCAAACAGACTATTCCAGCCCTGTCAGAAGAGTGCAGCGCTTGGGAATAAAAATCCCACAGCTCATTTATGTGATGCCCCACCAGCTCAGAGCTGGATGTGGCAAGGACAAAGCCCACAGACCATTTTTGGCCCCACACAACTTGACAAGTACTTAAGGAGCACTCTGCACAGCAGCATTTCCCAGGGAAGTGTCACTACCTGGATGACTGATGTACTGGCAGAGCTCAGAGAGCTGATTTAGCTCTTTTAGCTAGCTGAAAAGTGAGGCACATCTGTAGTTGTTTTTCTTGTCTGAGGCCCCACAGCGTCTGTGAACACCACACAGCAGCTTTGCTGTGAGGGGGCACAGTGCTCTTCCACAGCTCACCACAGAAAACATTAGGCACACGTCAGTTTTTGCTGTGTTTGCCTATTTCTGCTCAGAGATGTTTGTACACTGTTAGTGACAACACATCAGACCTACAATTTGGTCTTTAAGTCACCAAGTCTAAATTTATCGAGGGTCTTCAACCTGGCTGTGCCACCACTGGGAAGGAACTGCAGCAGCTGCACAGAGCAGCAGAGCCCACAGACACCAAAGAGCAAAATGCAGCCCTAATCCTAAATTTAACTTCTGTCCACAGATTGGCACTCCCTCTCCTCAGTCTCTATCCTGGGAAGCTAAAGTGATCCTCATGCTCTAGTCTAATGCCATGACATTACCCCATACCTAACGTGAGCTGCCAAAACCCAGCACTGCTAAATCTGCCCCCACAAAGCTCTACCACACCAATCTTCAGAGCCAAATCCCAACAACTCCAGCAACAAGTTCTGCATGGACAACCAATCTTCCAGATCCACTGCTGCCTTTCCCCCACGGAGATAAACACAAGCAAATCCTCACAGAAATGCACAAGGCAGGGAGAACAACAAGGAGATTTCTCTCTGCTTGCTTAGAGGGATATTTTAGTATCAGCCCCTCTGGCAAGCACAGAGGTGATATCAGGGACTTTTAATCCCAGGTGCAAGGAGGCAAGAGACAGCCAGTGCTGCAAGGGAACGATTTGTACAGTTCCAGCAGCCTGTGGTAGCTGAAGCCTCACCTTCACAGGTTTTCCCATCACTTCCCAGCGTGCGCCCGACCCCGCACTCGCAGCGGAAGGAATTCTTCAGGTTAACACAGAACTCGCTGCAGCCTCCGTTGCTCTGCTCACACTCATTTTCATCTGAAAAAAACAAGCTCTGGAATGCAGTGAATAATCCCACTAACAGTAGTAACACTGACAGTAGCTTTTGAAGCTCTTGGTAAAGCTCTGAAAAGTCCTCCTGACTCTTTTTTAAAGGCTAAAGTTCCCCTGTTTCTGTCTGCCCTTTTTTTTTTTTTTTTTTTAAGGTACTTTGTTCTCTGATATTCTAATTCCTCAACCTGATTTAATCTCTGTGTGTAAAAAGCAAATCAAACAGAGAGTAAGGGACCAACGTTCCTCTTGCTGAGCCACAAAATGAATGATTTCTCTTAGGCAGGCCAGGATGCTGGAGTTATCAGTCAAGGCTCACATGGGGTTTCATTAAAACAGCTTAGAAGCTGGCATTTACTAGGTATCAGAAGTTTAAAAACAAGAAGAAAAGTACAGGTCAGAGATGAGCTCTCTCAGAGTGGTCCCACACATGCACAGTACCCACAGCTTGCAGCTGCTGGTGGTGTCTCTTTCCACAAGCAACGTGAATCTAATATTTTAGGCAAAGAATTGGCTGGTACCCTGCTTTGGGAGGCAGGAAGCATGTCCAGGAGACTCACACAGACACTCTGCTTTTCACACGTGTGACAGGCTCCACACCTTCCCTTCTAAAAACAGAACTAAAGCTGCTTAAAAACAGAAGGTGAAGAGGGAAAGGGCTACTGGCAAAGGCATGGAGATGTAGTTAGAAGGGCCTAGAGCTTGTCTTGGTCAAGGGCTGGGCCCAGAAATTCCCCTCACTGGGCTTCCAAGTTCTACAGCACACACAGATCTGTCCCTGCTCTTCCACACCAGTGACAACCAGCACTTCTGGGACACAGGCTGGTTATCTTGAGACTGGATTGGGAGAGTGCTGAGCTGATTTTAACCACAGCTTAGCAGAACATGGATCCAGGTATTGAAGAAATCAAAGGCAATGCACTGAGTTGGTGGATGCATGACAAGAAGTCTAAGACCTTATCTAACCCCTAAATGAAAATGTAACTCAGGATGAGCTGTTCTGCTCTGGGATTTAAAGCACATAATGTACTGAGGAGAAACACAGGGAGATTCTCAGAGCTGCTCAGCATTCACAGAATGGTCTGGGTTGGACGGGACCTTAAAGCTCATCTTGTTCCATCCCCTGCCACTACCCCAGGTTGCTCCAAGCCCTGTTCAACCTGGCCTTGGACACTTCCAGGAATCCAGGGGCAGCTACGGCTTCTCTGCTGCATTACTGCATAGCTTCAGCCCCCCTCTTCAGGGGAGCTGCGAAAGGAAGCACATTCTCTGTTTAGGAAAGACAAACAGGGATTTATTTGGTTTTTCCGTAAGGAGGGCACAGCTGTTCTCAGAGATGCGACTGCACAGTTACTCAGCACAACAGAAAGCTATTAGAAAGATCACAGAGCCACACGAGAGGCTGCAGGTAGGCGAACCAGGTGATCATTCCAGCTGAGGTGTTGTGCCACCTGGGAATCTCGAGAAGCAGCAGTGCAGAAATCCTGCTCGGGGGGGAGATGAAAGCAGCTGCAGCACACACAGACAGGCTCAGGACTCCTGTGCGCCTCCCTGCTGCAGGAAAACCTTTCCTCTGAGCCTGCCACACGTTCATTGAGTGTTAGTGCTTGTCAAGGGCACTTCTGTGACTGGAAGGCTTGCACAGAAGCAGCTAATAAATGCTTTTAATTATCTGAGACAGCTCAGTCAGCCATTTGGCTGCAGACAAGTTGAGCTGCTTAAGCAAAAGCCTTCCCCAGAATCACTGTGAGCAAGTATAACCCTGCAGCAGGGCCAGGCTGCTTCTTCCACACACTGGAACGACTGTGGGCCCTGCCCTGGTGCTCACAGACATGAGGTGTGTGAAGAAAGAAACCACCCACGCCTGCTTTGTCAGGTGTAGCTCCTATGGAACAGACTGACCTGCCACACAGCCTCCTAGACCAACTCTACTTTCAGCTTCACCACCAAACCAAGTGACAGATGAGATTTCTCCTGCCCCAAACACCCTTACCTCTTCCTGTGCATCAGTGTGGCTCTACAGCTCCCCAACAGCCACCCCTTCCCAGCCCCTTGATTTGTCCCACAGACCATCTTTTTCCTGACCTCTCAGTCCAGGTGCTCTCCTCCAGCACCACACACACAACCACAGCTATCCTCTCCTCAGATTCCTCCACAAACTCCAAAGCTCATGTTCCCCGCTCTGCTCTCACCTCCTGGCCATGCTGGTCTCTGCCACCAAGTGCCAGCTCACTGAATACCCCCTTGTCAGGCTGCCTAAAACCACTGAAGCTGTGGTAGGACTTACAGTTCTCTGGGTCTCCTCAAGCCCCAGCCCCTGAACAATATCCCAAAAGGGCAGGAAGTATGGTGGGGTTTAGTATGCAGCCTTACAGCAGCCAGCAAAACATTTTTTGGAGGAGAGTTATTCAACAGAGCGTGCGAGAGGAAATCTCTAATGCCAGACTGCACAGCATTTCCTGGGTACCACAGTGACACCACATGATCCTGCAAGGAGACTCTGCTACTGCCTTCAGCAGCTGAACCATGCAGAAAGCAAATCCAGCCTCGTAAACATGGAGCTCCAGGGGCACCAGAATGGCTGCAGTCACGGGATGTCATATCTTGGAACCATTCGCAGAATGATAGACCTGTTCTAGGCAGCAAGGGGAAAACTCCTCTCAGGATACCTAACTTTTTGTAGTGCTTTGTAAGGCAAGGGATTGAGATGTGAGCAATGAAACAAAGGGAAGAAAAGCATCAGTAACTGGCACAGCTTATTTCCACCCTTACCAAGGCATGTCTGTCCATCAGGTCCCAGGGTTGTACCCGGGGAACACGTGCAGTCACTGGTGTCCAGGCAGGAGCCCTGGCAATCCACCACATCACAGATATCATAAAAATCTAGGGCATGACAAGAACAATGTCAGCACAAAGCACTGAGCATGCAAAAAACCCACAGTATTTGCCCATCAGCTTCCCACCCTGTGTGCAGTCCATCAGTTACAGACCTGGCCCACGTTGGGAAAGCTGACCTGCTGAAGCTGCTGAGAAACAATCGAGTTTAATTACTGCAAGTCAGAGATGCAAATTTTGACTTTGGTAGCATGGCAAGACAAACCACAGGGGTTTAATGCTTCCACAGGGAGCATTAAATCACTGAGGCCAGGTCAGCTGTGGAAAAATCCTGCTAGCAGAACAAAGCAGGTGAAACTGCCTTGCTGATCCTATATGGACAGGCCACCACCTGGAGAAGCCAGGAGCCAGGCACCACCTCTCTCCTGCCTCCCAGGGACGAAGGGGGATCAGTCAGACAGGTGACTTACGCCCACAGTAGGCGTGGAAGCAGACGCTGGGCTTGGTGAGGTGGTACACGTAGTAGCCTCCCGGGCAGGCCTTGACCTCGATGGTGGTGTTCCAGAGGCAGCAGTTCCCGCTGAAGCTGGCGCAGGCCTGGCGCTGGACGATGCCATCGGCCTGGCGCGGGTGGCTGCCGTTCATCCAGATGGGGGCGTGGGTGCCGCAGTGGTTCTCGGGGATGCAGAAGGTGGGCATGGCGTCGCCCGCCATGCCCGTGAAGCGGTACCACTCCCCGTCGATGCCGCTGTCGCACGTGGGCTGCCCGTGCGAGCCGTTGATCTGGTGGTCCGTGTTCCGCCAGGGCTCGTTCAGGCTGATGTAGGCAGAGCAGGGGTCCAGGGCTGCGACACACACAGAGAGCAGCTGGTAGATATCAAACCAAGGTGTTTACTGATAATTACAAAAGCATTTTTTTCTCCATCCCTGACTTAACAGAACCATTGTGACGGAGAGAGGTCCCTGCGGAGAAAAGGTGATAGCAGCAAACTCATTGCCTTATGGAAAATTCTGACAGCTCGTCTTGGAGGAACAAGTAAATTAACAGAGCTCTCACAACATTATGCAACAGTCTGACTTGCTGTTTAGCTGACAGGGGGGAAAAAAACAAGATATGAGCAAATCTAAGGTCCAGGTAGTGATTTTGCCATAGGACATACACCCTGGGAACACTGGATCTAGCCCAGGACAATAACCCTTTGTTCAACTACTAACTGAGCACCTGCAAGCCCCTCCTGAAGTCACTGGTAACTCTCCCAGCTGCCTTGGAACAAAGGACTGTATCTCAAACAGGTTATGCAGCCTCTTTTAAAACCCATGCACAGCCAGAGTCAGCCCTCACAGCTGAGCTGCCAAACCTTTTTATTCGTTACCTTAAAATGTAGAGGCACGAAGGTCTGAATTGGGACCTTCTGGGGAGCAAAATGTTCAACCCTTTACACAGCTGTGTTTCTTGCAAGCCCACAAACCCTGCTGATCTGCACAGGAGATCAGCAGTTTGTGAAGTGTTTGTGGGGGCAAGACACAAACATACACGGACTTCCTGGCAAGTGTGACGCTTGTGATTCCTTCATGCTCAAGGAGTGCGTCCCTTTTCAGAGGCCTTTCTGAACCTTCTGCAAATAGTTAAAACATGAGAGTACCATAGGGAAAACATAAACGAAGAATTTAAGTGTTCATTAAATTTTCAGTCTCCTCCTAATTAACCCTCATTTGGCAGCTACCTCACTGTAAGTCCAGAGGTTCCATTTTCCCTTACATTTAACACCTGATTAAGCACACTTATCCCTGACAAGCAATTCCCTATTAAGCAAAAGGAAAGCTAATACTGCCCTGAGTAAGGAAAATTGACTACCATTTCCTAAAATTAGGTTAATAAAACCAATCACTCTGATAAAATGCATCTTGGACTGCAACAGCCTCAACTTTCCACAGCACATTTATTTGGAAGTTCTAAAGCTGTGCTGTTTTGTTTTGACAACAGAGTGATGGACTTTGGGTGAGGGAGGAATACTGTGCTCTTCCTATTAGAAACACAAATGATCCTGGTTCATTATTTTGATTTGTTTCACTGACTTTAAAGTGGGAACTACGAGTGCTTCAGAGAATGGACTTCAAAGTCACTCTTATTTAGCTGTGTCCTCCGTAAACATCTGTCCCACAGATGTGCTATCTCATAGAAATATCTCACAAATATAACATCTCTTATGCCTTCCTCAGCCACAGACACATTTTGCTTGGTCTCAAATCCAGCATAAAAGGTAGGAGCAGCTGCCAGAGTCAGGAGTGCTGCAGAGCTGGCACAGGGAATGTGGATCTGGGTTATGAAGTAATCTCTAGTGCCACAATTCAAAGATATGCAGAGGAGCTAATTCACTGCCACCACAACCAGCCTAGTTCTCCTGAGCAGCAGAGAGGGGAATGCAGCAGGGAATCTCTGATGGGATTCACCAGGCATTCCCTTGTGAGTTCTCCCTTTCACCTGCCTCTGTTTGCCTGCCCTCACCCACAGACAGCAGCAGCGCTGTAAATCCCATCCTCCAAAAGCTGGTTTGACTTCTCCCGAAAGGAAAAGACGGGTCCTGAACAGAGCTTCCTTCAGGCTTCCCTCAGTGTAATTCCCTTGGTTTCCACAAGAGGATTTGGTGTGGCCTTAGGGTGAGTCACTGACTAAGATGAAAAGGTTTCCATGTTGTTAAAAGCCAAATGAGGTGAAGCGGGAATACCCTGTCAGCTTCCCAGCTGGGCAGCACTAAAAATACCAACACTCTCATTAGCTTTCATGTAATTATGAAATATCCCTTGTAGACAGACTCTGGGAATGCTCATCTAGGGAGATGACGCTGTCTCCTAAACATCCAGGAGATAGTTTAAAGACAAAATTTAGTGAGATGAACATGCAGCAGCTCAGAGGGAGCTGGAAGAAGGCACGTCAGGGGAGTTGAGGTAGCATTCCCTCACATCTTACATTCCCCTGAGAGCTTCTGGCAGGAGTGAGGGGGAGGCAAACAAGCAGAAAAAGCAGACAGTGCTCTTTGGAACACTGCAGATCCTCACAGCCACCTTTGGACTGCCAGTGCTGCCTCACACCAGCCTCCCTGCAGACACCAAGCAGTCTTTGGCAGCACGGTTTTTTCATTTTAATTGAATTGAGTTTTTAAGAAAAAAAAATTCCACAAAAACAGAGAAGCAACTGATCAGCCTCTCACCTCCTCTCCCCAAACAACAAGCTTGGGGGTTTGCACGAGATGAATAACTGTCTCCAGCTCCCTATTTTTCATTTTTCTTGGCTCAATTTTTTTTCCTCCCCAATACTTCTTGCGTGGCCTGAGCAATTCAGGCTGACAAGCATTAGCTATGAAGCAAAGCTTTTCCATTTGTAAGTTTGATGGTACCATTAGTTCTCTGGCTGACATGGTAGCAGATACACTGGGTGACAAATCAGGCTCCAGCAAGCATTGGTGAGCACCCCATTCTGCAGCCATTAATCCTGTGTAATTGGAGGTCTCTGCTCCAGCACAGCTAAGCAACGAAGGGAGCAGCACTGCATTATAGCACTAGATTCAGCTCAGATTTGTCAAGGAAGCAGGTGAAAAGGTAGCATAATTCTACTCACAGAGTCTGCCCTCCAAAGAGAGGAGAATCCCACAGTGCCTTGGCAATAGAGATTCTCCCAATATGGGAGACTTCACACTCTCTAACAGAAGGATCTTTCCAACCGGAAGGAATTTCACATCACCTTCAAAGAGATGGGGTATTTCTCCCACCTTCCAGTCTTCCACTTAAGAATACCAAGGCTCAGCATGAACCTTAGAGATAGCAAACAGAAATAAGGCAATGCCTCTTTACTCACCCATTGAAGACACTGGCTGGAGCTGGATGACAAAGTAGATACAGAAAAACAAGTACTGGAACATCCCACTCAGCCAAGGAAGAGCCACCACTCAGGGACAGAGGCTTGAAAGCTCTGGTGCAGGCTGTGGCTCCCGCAGCCTTCCTCTCAGTGGAGCTTCTGACTCCAGGCTTCCAGAGGAGCAAGTGTGATTGCTCCCCTGGAAGTTTATCAGAGGAAGAGGCCAAAGGGATGTGGGGTACAGCTCCAGCCTTGACCTTCCCAGAGCAGCTCTGCCCCTTACTGACAGCAGGGACGTACTCACTGATCAATCTTGTTTTTTGGACTTGACCTGCTATTGTTTTCTGGCACCTGCCCCACAGTGACACCTCCACTATCTTATCCAGAGAAGAATTCTAACCAGGGACACCCGGACATCCCAAAGGGATGGAAAAGAAGAACAGATGGGTGCTTGTTATCTCTGCTCCTTCCACAAGCCATACTCCATGGCTCCCTCCAGGCAGAAAACAGCGGCTAAGGAGCCTTAACTGCAGGAAAGAGTGGTCAAAGGAGCAGGACTGATCCTTCCGAGCACAGATTGCAGAGGAGTGCTTGGAGCAGAGCTACAATGGGAACATCAGTCAAACTGAAAGACTGGTGTCCCACAGGGAAACAAGCTCTTCCTAGGCTACGCAGGGACCCTTGCCACTCCTGGTCACACAACCTGACCACTGCAGCGACATTATCAAACAAGGCAAGTAAAGACACTTTTCTGCAGCAGTCATACAAACTCTTCTCTTTAAAAAACAAACTAGGTCCAGCATTACAGAATTAATTTTGATGCAAAACCAAGTAGTTGAGAACCTCTCCTGACTGGTTCAAACCAAACTGGACTGAGTTGCAAGTGACAACCACAAGCTCTAGATGTGGTACACCGAAATCTGTTCTCTACTACAGCAAACCCAGAAAGGGTTCTTCCCACCAGCTCTTAGTGTAAGAGCTCTCCATCAGCAATGAGTGTAGCTAAGCCTACAATAATCACACACCATCAGGCAAGTATGGGCATTTTCCCATTCCCTTGGTATCTTGCATTTTTGCAGCAGGCTAGCCTAAGAAACTACACCAAGCTTCAAATCCCAGCAGGAAAAAAGTAGCTCCATTATTTACAATGTTGAATTTGCACAAGACAGGGAGTTGGGTGCTTGTCTGTCTTGTAGGGATTGCACATTACAGAAAATTCTCAATGGCCTCTCTCTGCTGGGGTGTGTCCCTGGGAGCAAAGTGCAATATGCTGCTCTGCTCCACCCCAGCACAGAAGTCTTTTTTCAGTGGTGAACAACTCTAGGGAACAACAAAAAACCTCCAAATAAATTACTGTTATTACTCCCATAAGGAAAAAAAAAAAAAAAAAATTCTTGCAGTTCTATTGTGCTGACAGCTGTGCAGTACCAGAAAGGTTTTTCCAACAACAGGAAAGGAGAACGGATCCACTACACAAAGCTATCAAGGCAGATAACCCTCTAGAGGTGATTATGTGAATTCCCAGAAGAGAAACTAAAATTGAACACAGAATAGTACAGCAAGCCACCAGAATTTCTATTTTGCCACTTTCATTGAGAGGCTGATTCACACTTATGATCCCAGCTAAATAAAACTGACAAGCCTGAATGGAATGCTCTGTGTCACAGGTGTGTACATGAACCATCTGATCCCCAGCTGCTTTTGTTTTGTAGCTGCTACGTAAGCCTGCTGTAACAATGTTTTGACAGGTACACATAAGTGACTGACAGCTGACAGTTAACACAGAGGAATGAACTGCAGCATCACAAATTGGAGCCTCAAAGGTGTCACCTACAGGCCCTATCAAGTTCTCAAAAATGGATTAAAGCATGAGATGCCCCAGCATTCCCAGAGATGACTAGGACAGTGTGCTGCCTCTAAATGTTTCTAGGAAGAATGACCAGAGGCAAGTTAATGTGGGTGATATTCACAGCTCCAGAAGCTGTAAAGTTAGTCTGGGGGACAAAGGGAGGGAAAAAACCCAAACAGAAGACTTCCCTGCAAGGAGATGCTCTAGTAGACACACAATTCCATTAGGGCATTTTGTAAGACTTGCACTCTCCAGCAAATATGTTTTTCCTGGCCTCCACAATTGCACCCCAGAGCTTGATGAACCCAACACCCCAAAAAGAATCAGGCTCAAGTTACTACCTCTTAAAAGAAGTCACCAGTTTAAAAGACATGAAGAGGAAAGGCAAAATTAAAATAGAGGGCAGGGACTTTAGTTTGGTACTCAAGAGGAATTTTCTAAACCTGCTACAAAGCCAGTGTGTATCTGTTCTTAACACAAGAAAGAATGCTGGTTTTGCAGGTGGCAACCACCCTTCTTGTCCCTCCCAGAGATCTCCGCAGGGCTTTACCATGCTCACACAAGGAACTCAAATTCTCCAAAGCACTGGCTGGACTGGAAAGCCTCGTGCAGTTTGTAGTGGACTGATGAATAAAAACGCTTTGGTGTTTGCTGAAGCGATCTTGGCTTTGTCAGAGCCACCTCTCAGGACACACCAGTGCCTGGGAGGTGTGTGAAGCACAACTGTGGGTGCAGAAGCCTGCAGCCTGCCTAGAAGGAGGAAGAGCTAATCAGCACTTCCTGCCACAGAGAGGGAGGAGAACCCTGCACACAGGACAGGCTCCCCGTCCAGGATTGATTGGAGGATGTACATTCACAATAAGCCCTGACAGGCAGCTGAGATGGATTGCACTGAAGTCAAGGTCTTTAAGATAGCCTTTGGTGCTGTAAACAGCTTGTTCCAGGACTCAGTGCCAGCGGGAAGGGCTGCGGAGAGCAGGGAGGGAGCACAAGCTGAGTGAAGTATGAGCAAGCTCAACACAAGTAAAGTATCAAGAAGTCATTAAAACCAGGCAAGTACATCACTCCTAGTTAAGAGTAGCAGTTATTTCCTTTGCCTCAGTGGAGCACTGGGACACAGAATTTGATGTTTTGAGAGTGTTTTTCCACAGGTCCTACAGAACCCAGCGTATTTTCCACACTCCTCCATTTTCTTCAGATGGAGGAATTAGAGCACAGACAGCACACCAGTAACTGCAAAACTTGTCAGAGGCAGAAAGAGGAGTAGAACTCATTTTTTAAAAGCCCTCAGAGCCACAGCAGCACAGACTAAGAGCAGCTGCTCCCCCTACTTCAGGGCTTAGGTGCACTGCAAGTCTAAATTTCACTACTGCATTTTACTTTTCACCCCTTTAATGTCAGTATAGAAAATAAGCCTGATGGATTTTTTTAAAAGGAATAATTAGAATCTCTCGGGATAGGGTAGAATACTACTTAAGATATAAAAATCTCCTTCCTGTGTGAAAATGAAGCCATACAATGGGACACAGAGGAAAGAAGCTTGCATTTATAACTCCACACACACAAAAAAACCCAGGAGATATCAGAGAAATTGGTCCACTGGCTCAGACAGGGCAGCTTGGCCAGCTTCACATGGCTGGCTCAGTGCCATGGTCTGACAGCCAACAGCAGCTCCAGAGCGTCATGCAAACCCTCTTAAAGACAATATGGAAGCGTAAGAACTTGCAGCAAGGTGATCATCACTGCTGCCTGCCAGGCAGGAAGGGTTACAGGGGGAAAGAGAGAGTGCTGGTTTCTTCTTTGCTCTTCAGGAAAGAGGAGCCATGAACACACTCCCTGGAGGAGCCTGCAAAGTAGAGCCTCAGGGGTGTGGCGAAGGGAACAATGCAGTTCTCCAGGAAACTTTAAACTGGTCATACATTTATTTAAAAGCTCCCTCACAGAAGAGATTAAACAAAAGAATAACAAAATTGGTAGAAAAAGCAGCACCCAAGCAGTGCAATGCACCCTGCTGCTCATCCCTCACCGGAGCTGAAGAGTGCAGTGCCACATTAAGATTCAGGCAGCACTGCCAGCTCTTCAAGTGCTGCCACGACGACAGGACCCTATTACCTGCCTGGCTCCCAAAAGGGAAGTAGCTGTTGCAGGAGAGTGTGTTGATGTTGAGATACAACGGTGTGGATCAGGAGAGCAAACAAACCCCACCCTTCCCTTCAGTGTTAGCATTCCAAGGCACTGAGACCTGAGTGGGAGGCTTGTGGATTTCGGGGCACAAGCATAGACACTTTTTACTTTTGTTACCCACATCTTCTCTGGAACAACATTAAAGCATGTGCAGGAACAGTTTTGTAACAGCATCTTCTTGCTTTTAAAATAGAGATTACGGTGCTAAGATGTCATGAAGTCTCCTGGATACCAAAATGGACGAATTCTCATGCAACTGAACCAAACAATTTGCCTAAGGGTGGCAGCAGCTCATGTGGGGCCAGCAGCAGACTAAGGGTTGCTTGGAGGAAAGTCTGTCAGTAGTGACTAAAGGGAGGTGACAACAAACAGCTTCCAGCCCTTCCCCTCCAGCTTTGAAAAACACAAGAGTTGGCTGTTTCAGAAACTAGCTAATCATGGATGAAAATTTTTTTAAGCAGTCTATGGGCATGGTAGAAACCTGCACCAAACACCTCATCCTGATAACCCATCTTGGTAGGGCAAAGCACGCTCTGCTGATTCCCAAAGTTAATGAACAAATCATATGTCACCACGACAAATCAAACCATTCAACGGCCCAGAGAGAAAGGAACTGAAGCCTGAAACTCCAGTTTTTCTCCAGAACAGCACTTGAATGCAGTACAGAAACACACTGACACCACAGGTACCACTTTTAGGTTGCTGGGCGTTACCCGCCCGTATGTATCCTTGTCCTGTTACTATGCTGGCCAAAGGAAGATCTTTGCTAGACCAAGTTCTCTACCTCTACCTCACCACCTCAACTGCTCCCAAGATCCCTGTGTTAGGCAGCCAGGCCTAGCAGCCAGATCTCCATCCAGGCTTCTTCAGGAAAGCTATTATCTGCATCACCACGGCCTCGGGGAGGTAAGGTCAGTCAAGAAGACACAACCTAAACAAAAAGAAATGGAGGAAACTCAGGAGAGAGATGCCACACAGGGAATATTCTTTTCTCACCTAGGGAAAACAACACTATTCAAGAGCACTGATTCAAAAATTGAATAGTTATTTATTGTTCCAGAAGTACATTGCTCTTTTATACATATTTCATAAATGATACAGGATTTTACACATGTTCAGGTTTTTTTTTGTTCTTTTTTTTTTTAAAGAAGGACTTTTCTCCATGCTCCCTCCCTCATCCCAAACACACACCAAGGATTCAGCTACAGGATTGTGTTCATTTTTTTTCCCTTTAAAACTCATCACACAAACAGGATAAAACAGATAAAAAAATAATCACACGATGTAATTAAATGGAAAGACAGAGGAAAAGGGGAAGGGAAAAAATAAAACTAGAAACATGCACCCATTCGGTCCAACATGCCACTGAGTGAGAAGAGGCAGCAATCTCAGCTGTGTTTCCACATCTGCAAGGCACCTGGCATCTAGTTAATACTGAATTATTTTCTTTCCTGTATTTTTAAAACATGGTTCCCCAAAAAAAACAGAAGCCTCTTTCCATGACACAGTGAGGAGTAGTAGTGAACCATCAAAAAAAAGCAGCCAGCCTTTCGGTATGTAAAGCTTAGTGTCCTTCTCCCACCTTCATCTTGTCTCCACAGCATTTATCAGCAGGGTGCTGAACCAGACTGACCTGCTTTGAGTGAAGAGATGTTTTATCTGCTTAGAAAGCAGCCAGCCTTGCCTAGGAGAGAGGGTAATGGGTTGACCTTCCTTCCTTTATTTCTTTTTAGCTAAGAACAAGAGATTTCATTAGCCACTCCCTAAGAAATTCTGACCTGGGGACACCAAGTTCACTTAAAGCTACTTAAGCAGGGGACAGTGCTACAGAACCAAAGCAGTTCTGTATCCTGCACTGTAAGATCCCCAGGCTCCCAAAAAGCCTCTGGGCAAGGGAAATGCCTTGACAATATGTGAAACCTTCTATCCCATTACACAAACAGTTGAATACCAAGTTTCATTATCCCATGTTCCAAAACTGTTCACTTAAAAGCAGGAGTCATGATTCCAGCAACAGTTCTGTAATCCCTTAAGCCTTCATAATTCCATAGTCCAGGTGGCTATCAGATTTGGGGTAGGAAGAGGGGAACCTCCCTCCCTTAAGACTGAATATAAGAAAACCGCTCATGCAATGCTGCCATGGATTTCTAGAAGGAGCTCAAGGGCATTGGGACACAAAGTTTATATAGGTATTATGGAATAATCCAAAATATTGATTATCAAATGTCCAGAAGAAAACTCATTCCTTCTCTCACTTGGCTACAACCAATCTGTGCTACAAATAAGCAAAGGAGGAAGTCAGTGGAGCACAGGGGATGGGCTGGGAAGGGGAAGCTCACGGTTTTCCAGTAGAAAGCAGTCTTGTAGTAACTTTATAAAAGAGACCAGGGTCTGACCAGAAGTGTGCGTGTTAATGGTGGTGGAGTGCAAGTTCTGATCACCAGCCAGAGCTCCAGGTGGCTTGGATTCTTTGTTCTTTTTTTTTTTTTTCTCCTTTTGTTGTTTTTTGAGAGAGAGAGAGAGAGATCAGAATCAGGTAAAGGAAAATTTAAAAAGCTAAGCAGGCTGCTGGTGTCTTTTCAAGAGGCAGACCCTGCAAAGCTGGAAGAAGACACCCCTACACCCCAGCATTACATTCTTTTCATGAACCCCCCCCAATCCTGTATTTGTACACAATCACCATTCTGAAAATTTTTAAAATGTGACTATTTGCCAAGCCCTTTTCAGAACTAACATTCCACAATGTCCCATCTTCAGATTTGAGATATTTCCCCCCTTCACAGTCCTTTGTCTTGATTAAAGGTAAAAACCCTCCACCCCCCACACCATGTCCCAGCTTCCACCTGCAATGCTTTAATTAAAAAAGGCAAGAGCTATGAACAGGCTTTTTGCTGGGGTTCAGAGCTTCTTTGCTGATCAGTCCTTTTCAGAAATTTGCTGGATGGGCAGATGAACTTGCAGTGGGTCTCGAAGCCTCTTAAGGTCCAATTCTGCCTAAAAGTAAAAGGCACGTTATAAAGCACAAGCCAAAACAACTTCCCCCAATACCATTTCCCTTTAGAGAAAGGAAAACTTTCCCACACACATTTCCTTGTTTTCTCCCTGTCCTGCAGGAAATTTTCCAAAGAGTAAAACAAAGTTGCAGGCTCATACTTGGGAAAACCATTCTCAGCTGTATTTCTCTGAACTTGCCTGCATGCAGCCACTTAAAGGAATTTGGTAGGGAAGATTTGGATCCCTGTAAACTCACTGGAATATTAAAAAAAAAAAAAAAAAAAAAAAAAGCCAGCAAAAAGCCAACACAAAGCAATATCCCAACTAGATTATTAGGGATGGTTGATTCTAGAAGAAAAGCTTCAGGAAAATAGGGCCATCCAATGGCATCTGTATTCAGCATGGCATAAGAAACCACAGAAAGATCTATGGCTCCTTCCTTATGCAGTTCCTTCTCTCCAAGGCAGGGGTGGAACTCGTCTGGATATCTTACACTGTCATTTCTAGAGCCTGGGAATAAAGGATGATAGAGAGCAGCAAAAAACAATGTGGTAACTCCGCTTTTTCTGCTCACACCATCCTTCTGCAATAAGGCTCTGAGAAACACAAGGAAGTATCTCTATCCAAGTCCTTTGCTGAACAGATCCCACAATGTGGATAATCTGTCAAAAGCATCTGTCTCCAGAGTCTGAGAAATCTGCCCCCACTGACTTTAACAATACAGCCACATTTTCTGAACATTATTTTCCAGGACTGCACTGAAGTGCTATGTCAGGAAGTCCTGAACTGAATGAATGCAAGTCTTTTTTTCTCACTAAATCCATCTGGTGTGTAGGAGCTGAGGAAAAAAGAAATCTTGAATTAGACTCCTCTGAGGCATAAAGCGTCTGAAGCAACTCAAGACTTGCTAGCAGTGTCTGAAAGGCCCTTAAAGACTGATACAGGTTTCACGTTGATTTACGCATCCAGCAGTTCTATTCTGTTCCTGGGAATATCAAAGCCAAATCAGTGACTGCAGTGGGGCTGTGACAAGAAAATGGGCTGAAAACTTAAAATACATTCATTCTTGCTTGAGGTGTGTCTATTAATAGTATTGAAGAGCTAGCAAGCAGTAATTTCTTTATCTTGTTTCTGGAAAAATTCTTGTTACCTGAGCAATTGCATCCTTGAGTTGATTGTATTTCTCTAGATCAAATCGTGTCTTTTTGGCTCCTTTATGGAAAAATAGTAAGTATTGTCTGTCTCTAGCATCTGGATAAACATATTCCTGAAGAGAGAAAAAGGAGAGAAAATAGGAATAAAGCTACAGCAGGGAGGCAACACAAGATGCCACAGCACAGTACGTCTCAGGTGCGTTTGGGAGAATGACCAGTTTCTGACAGAAGGCACAAGCCTGGTCCAAGCTTGCACAGTGGTGGGTGATCCCTGCCAGCAGCTAAACCCCCACCCAGTCACTCACTGCCCCACAGCTGGATGGGAGAGAGAAGAGAATCCAAAGGTAGGAAAACAACAAGAAAAACAATACTATAAAGTTAAAGACAGTTTAATAACTGAGGAAAAAAAACCCCACAACAACGTAGGAGTGATGCAGAAGCAACCACTCACCACCTCCTGCCAGCAGACCAATGCTCAGCCAGACTCTGAGCAACAGCTGCTTTGGAGAAACTCTCTCCCAATTTATTACAGAAGGTGACATTATATGGTATGGAATATCAGTTTGGTCAGTTCAGGGCAGGTGTCCCAGATGTGTTCCCTCACAACACCTCACCCACCCCCATCCTATTGCCAGAGGTGGGAAGTGGGGGGTTAGGAGGGGGCAAACCAGGGAAGAACAAAATCCAGAGAAGGCCTTGATGCTGTACCAGCACTGCTCAGCAACAGCAAAAGCACTCATATGTTATCAAGGCTGTCTTAGTCACAAATGCCAAACACCGCACCACACCAGCTTCTCTGAAGAACATTAACTCCATCCCAGCCAGACCCAGCAAGTCAGATATTTGCTTCTCTACCCATTTGTTACACTCCAGCAGTGAGTTACTATCACCTTACTCCTGTCCCCAGGGTGTGAATCCTTCCATGCAGAGAGAACAAGAATTAACGTATTTTGTACTGACAAGTTTGTGGGGAGAAAAGGAGGGAAAAAAGCTATAAACACCACCCCTGAAATGATGCAGCTGACAGACCCCTGGGACACCATGCTGGAACACCTGCAGCATCTGTTCTGATGGCCCTGTGACAGTAGGGACACTTTGAGCCCTCCCTTCCTCTTTATTTAGGTGGGGTTAGGAAGTGGTGAGACAAACCCTGCACTAGAAAATCTGTAGAGAATCTCTCACAATTACAAGGATCCAGAGACAGATTCTTCATCTGGACAGGAGGCCAGATCTGTGAAAGGCCTAAACAAAAGCATTTCCAACAAGATGCCTGATCTTTGGTGTCTTTAAAAAGGCCAACATGGGCATGTGAGAGGGATGGGTTTCCTTGAAGCTCAGAAGGTACCTCACGCAGCCATACCTGTCTGTACTGACCATATCTGCCAGCAGATGAATCTGTTTGGCTACAGCAGTCAGTCACCAAACACAGAAAAGCATTTCTGGTAAGACAACCAGCCAGGACCACCACCAGAATACCCCACAGCCACATACCACCTCCCTGGCCAGCACAAATTAATCAAGTGGCATCTGGGTTCCAACAGGATAAGGAAGGGGCAAAGCAGCTTCTAACAGGCACAACTTGGCTATTTTTCTAGGGAGCAGAGCCCAGAGAAAGTCTTCTAGTGAAGCGTCAATATCAGCACAACAAGTCCTACCTGGCGGGTCATTACGAAATAAGCATACATTGCCATGGCACTACCATAGGTGATGAAATAGGTGACTGGTTCCATAATGTCCCAAGAATATTCCCACCAGGTGAGGCGGGCCAGAATCCCAAACTGAGTGGCCATGTAGGCCAGGCCTCCCCACAACACGAAGGTTGTCCTCTTCTCTGCTTTCCTGCTGAGTTCCATTCTTACCTGCAGAAGGCAGAAACACACAACACCTTGCAGTCTCAGAAGTCATTATGTTAATATTGTTAAGAGATAATAATGTTGTAAAAATAGTCCCTTATATTAATAGTAACATTAAGTGGATTGAAACATGATTTGATTATGCATGATGATTATACAAACAAACCTAAACCTCTTTTCCATCAGTATCTTGTCACTATATTTACTCCAAGCATGCTCTGAACGCCTCAGGAAATTATTTATTTCTCTGTGTTCAGAGATGTTCTGTTGCACTAGCACCAGACTTTATTTACTAGCAAGCTCACTTCCGATTACTTAAAGCAAGGAAACAAAATATTTCCACTGAAACCAGAAGCAAACATGGTTTGGTAAACACTTGGTTCAGTGATCTTAAAACTATTTGAAGCATGCCAGGGACCCAATTAAAACTTGGAAATACATTCAGGCTGCATTTGGAGGATAAATACGACACACTGAGAAACTCCTTACTTTTTCTAGAGGTGCTAGTTGCTCCTTCAGTTCCTCTAATCTCCCTATCAGCTCCTTCTCCTTGTTCAGCTGGTGCTCCTCGATGCTCAAGGCTGTGTACAACTGCTGAACCAATGTCTTCACATCATTCAGCGTCGTGGCATTTTCATGGCTTAACAGCTCTAGGAAAAAACAGAGGCTGCTTTATACACCTGTACCCACAGAGCCCTTGGAAAACCGCTATTAGTCTGCACCGGAAACAAACAGAACTATCTTTTCAACAAAGAATTCTTTGGAAGAGCTCCAGAACTCTAAGACAATACAAGTCCCTTAAAAGAAAACCAGGCTTTATTACTGGATATTCCTAAAATTTGGTAAGAACAAGGAAAAGAGAGATGTCCTATAAAGCTGGCCAGATATCAACAGCTGCTTCTGAATCATATTTATATACAAGAGAAATGAACTAAACTAGCTATGATCCATCACACCAGCTGTCAAGACACAGGCAGAATTCAGGCTACAGACCACCAACAACCAGAGTTATTGGCGGTGGCAACTGAGCATCATGGGTTAGGGACCCCACAACAGTCTCAGCAGCAGCATTTTGAGTGCCAGTGCCAAGAATCGTTTCCCAGTACTCTGTGGGTAACACCCCCCTGGCTATGCTGCCTACAAAGGAGTGAACTTCTCCCTTCTGGTATTTAGAAACAAGAACAGGGCCATGACTCAAAAACACCTTTATCTTTGCATTCAAACACCAAAAAGGATTCCTAGAGAATACCAGTTCATAAAGGAGTTGTGACTACTTGTATTGTGTTACACACAGGGAAAAAAACAAGTTTGAAATTAAAGCAAAAGATTTTGACATTAACCAAATAAATTAATTTTTGTAGCATCCTTGGGCTTGTACTTAAAGTTATTAAAATATGATTTTAACAACTCAAAAAGCTATGGACAGCTTAAGTTTTAACACCAGCAGCTCAAGGAAAAAAAGTGGCTCAGTTGCCTGTGCCAAGACACACGAAATACACAATTTCCTTCTAGTTAAAGGGCTCCTGTTCCCCTAGGAAGAAAAATCCAAATGCTCCTACTGAGGTGACCATCAAGAAGTACTTATTTAAAATTACAGTATTCTGGTGTTTACATTTTCAAATATACAAGGTGATCTTGTAAAAATGGAAAAGCAACAGCCAAAAAGTTTGACAGAACTAACCTCAGTGCCTATTTGCAGGCACATTCATTTTAGCACGAACTACAGAAATCTCCTTGGCAAGTGCATCCTAGGAGACAATTTCCTGTAACCTTGGTGATCCCAGAGCTCACTTAGCAGTACACAATGGGTGACAGAGCAGAGTAACTTCTTTGTGTGTATGATACCCAGTGGTTTAGATATCCAATCTTAATGGAGAGCTTTCTGTTAAGGTGCTTTTAATGAGATGGGAAAAAATCATCTCTAGCAGAGGTCAGTCTACCCCACATTTAGGCAAGAAAGAGCATCTCACCGAGTACTGCACTCCCAATTCCAGAAAAACAGAACAATAAAGTAGATAAAAATCCCTATCTGTGAACCAAGCAGAACAGCATTTCTCAAGCCATCCCTTTTATTTAAATCCGCAGACAAAACTACAGGCATGCAAGAACCTGGTGTTTTATGAAGGCTATGAAGCTGCCCAGAAGAAAGAGTAGAGGGCCGATAAAAACACCGAGTTCCTGCCTCCACCAGTAACACTGAAGTGTCTCAAAATCTTCTTGCAGGTTTTCACATCTTGAAATTCACACACATCCATAGAACATTATTGAAATGGATTTTCTTGTTGACTCAAAATAGGTTGGTTTCCCTTCCCTTCCTAGCTGATTCTTCATGACACAACCTTCTAAGGGCACAGTCTCCTTTATTTCACTGTTCGGTAGCTAACAAGGTTTTGAGGTTTATCTGCAATAGTTGAAGTACCACACTTAAATGGAAACAATGTTAGCTGTCAGGGGAAGCAACAATTTAGTCTTCCAAACCAGACAATCTAAGTTTCAATCTAATTCCCATCTTGTATTGTATTCCCTCAGAACGAGTTAAATTAAATTACTTTTCAGTAATTAAAAAAAATTTTTGAAAAACTTTGAATTTAAAAGGAATTATATTTCTTTGTTTATTCCTCTTGGAGGCTGGGGGGGCACTAGCTTTGAACAGAATGAAATATCTGCTTTTTATTAGTAATTATTCTGATTACTTGGATATCTCTAAATTGGGCTCCAAGGGCAGGATTAGAAACCACAAGGTTGCCCTTTAGAAACAACACTTCATGCTCCTGAACAAGTTAATAAAGCATGTTGCAACGAAGCAGGGAGCTGAATACTGAAATGTACTCCCAGTGCTGAGCAGAACCAGGCTGGTTTACCTCTCTTTGGTGGTCTGACATGGTACGTGACATCATTAATGATCAGTTTGAAGTCATCCAGCAGAAGCAGGTCAATGCCTGTGGAGGAGGCCACACGTGTGCCATCTGTAAGGAAAACACAGATGATGCATTAAGCAGGAGCAACAAAGGACTTGAACATGCCATGGCTAAGTTGTAACACCATCCCAAATCCAGCTGTTGGGCTTCCATTCTTTCCAAAAGATGATACTTTTTGCCAAGACAAGGAAAGGTGGAAACATGACTGAGTTTCCATTGCTAAAGCAGGATACTGTTTCACTTGTACCACCTTCTCCACCCAATTCCTTACAAACTGATTTGAACATCAACGTCAGTTGCATAGCTTGCATCTTTCCTACTAAATAGTAGGGCACTCACCAGAAAACATCTCCATTAGGACTGATTTCCTTAGCAGCTCTGACTATACAATATTCTTACTCTAGGAATGACATTTCTACCTTCTGCTTTTTCAGGAAGGTTGAAGAACTCACATCACAGCAAACTTTTACTTCAAAAGCAAAAGACCGGGTGAAAACAGCAGGCAAGCAAGTAAATCAATTAGTTTGTAAACAAGAGTACCTGCTGAGTAGATTGCAACCCGATCAATTCCTCTGTCCTCTGCTCGCAGCTGTTGCAAGAACACCCCGACAGAGTCTGAGATGGGTTTCAGGGTGAACTGGCAGCGCTCACGCCGCGATGGAAGACTCACAGAAATCACAGGCAACCCGTTTTGGTAAACCACCGTCACTTCTACAGAGACAACAAAAATACAAGCTTATCATTAAAAGATAACAGATCTTCTCCATTTGTCCCATGGAGAAAGAGGCAAACCTGATGGTCATCTGAATGGACTAAACTTTTGATGTTACTAAGAGACATGGCCAAAGAAAAATGGAGGTATAGCCAAGCTTGTCACTCCAGTAACATGGCAGTCATTTTCTGTAGTTTTTAAGTTACTGACACTAAACTCAGTCACCTTTATTCTAAGGGCAACATGATATCTAAAAGCCATAACATGGCAGCACAGTATGTTTGGGTTAGGTTTTGAGAATAAAAGCATTTTGGACTATGGAAGACAAAAACACTGCTGTTTAGGAGGATTTATAGCTCAGGAGAAAAAAGCAGATTGTGTATACTAGGAAACATCAAGGAAGGACCAACTTCAAATATTTTTATCCTTGTTTAGTTCTGGTTTCCTCCTCCTTGTCCTGAGGCAAGACATTTAAAGAAAGCAGTCAGGAGCATGAGGCTGTAGGAAAGCGGCACTCCAAGTTTAGGCCTCAAGGCCATTTCATCTAAAATTCATGGGATCAATATGCTTTGTACTTCTCCAGACAGGCATCGCTACTTAGGTGTAGATAAAACAAGATTTTCAATTTCTTTGGAGCTGCCAGAAGTTTTTCTGAAAGCATTCTTAAGGATTTCAGTAATTCATTTTAAAATCCATGGTAGTGACCTGTATGAACTGTAAGCTGGTTATTATTTTACTGCCACAACCTGCTCCTTGTGCTTCATGACATCCATACACAGAAAAGAGAAGTTATAAGTTCATATTCCCTAAGCCCTTTACTGAATTACCATTGTAATTGTCCTCAAGTGAGGTAGCTGCTAAGGTATAACAGCACACCTAAAAATTACTTGCTTTTATAGGTATCTTTCTTATGTAAGAACATACAGGGGTTTTTTTATTGCTCAGAGCATTTGCTGTGTCTCAAGGATGGTGCAGTCACACCCACCCACAACTCATCTGCCTCAGTATCCCCACCTGTTGCAGCTTAGGTCAACTCCTGTCTCCTTAAACTCACTGAACTCATGGATTGACATGCTAAGTCATTTTAAGCAGCTAACATCAAAATCAGTCAGAGTCAACAAAAGTAAAAATGAAGACAATATTATTTTAACTACCAAAGGGAACTAGCAGGAGAAGTCTTGGGGCAACACACCTTTCCAAAAATAAAGGATCATGGCTATTAAAAGGATGTACCAAGTGCACTTGTACAAAGCCAGAAGAATTCTCTTCTCATTCTCAACTATCACACACCTTCATGAAATGAATCAAGCATAAAAAGGCTTTTTTCCTCTTGCAAGGGATTGCTACCTTCAAGTCCTTAAAGACTAGATGGAAGCAACCAAGTATGGACACCTAAATGACTAAAGCATCCTAAGAGGCCCCAGTGTTTGAAAACCTATCAATGCCTACTCTCAAGACTCAGACAGCTGACAGGATTTTAGTAGCTTTAGCATTTTGAAGCATAGAATTCAGAGACAACAATCAGATATTTACTGGAAAAAAATAAAGCAAAATGCTAATTTATTTGGACAGTGAGAATTTAGAGCTCCTTAGCAGCAGCTATTATGACAGCTATCAGGTTTTCTTTAAATTTAAAATGCTACCTAGATAATACAGGCAGTGAGGCCATTTCTTTGCAGAGCAGAAGAGATAACAGTGTTTTCATTGACACTTTTTCCATGTATCCCCACTGGTACCACACCACAGCCAGAGCTCCAGGACTGCCAGCTCTGGAGGAAGTGCCTACCAGAACCAGCTGCACTTGAGGAGTTCATCAGCATTAGGAGCACAAACAAAGCCTTTCACTAGGATTTCCAGCTTAGGTGAAGTATCAAAGGCCAAATTATTCCCCCTCAAAAGACAGGGTCAGTAAGTCTGGAAACACAGCTGCTTTACGTTTTCCTTGCAAACCCCTTGTAAAAGTAATTTCCTAGCTTAATTCACTGGTGGGGAAAGTCCATAACTCCAGGTTGATCCTCCCATCACCTCCCACACAAGTAATACTGGTCAGATTTTCACTGCATTGAAAAAGGAAGAGCTCAGAGGCAAATAAAAGAAAGGAATCTGAAGGACACAATAGCACAAACCTAACAGACAGCAGCAGACAACTCCAGCAAAAGTTATTAATAAGCCCCTCTGTGATATGGCTGCCTCATTTTTCTCTCCACAGCCCTGTGTGTCTTCTGCATCTACTTCACAAGTTACTAAGTGGACAAAGCATTTGGCACCTCAACTAGTTACAGAGCTAAGGTTTCAGCTAATCTGCCCTAGCTAAATTTTAAGCGAAGATTTAATTGCATGGAACAAGCAAAAAAAAAGTAATTTTATACAAGTGTGCTTCACTTACACTTACAGACACCTACAGCCGAGCCAGGAATGGTGCTAAATAAGACCATGGAGAATTTGAAAAGCTTTAGATGCTATATAAAGCATGGGGTTGCTTTGAGGTATGAGTTCCATCCAAGCACCACAAAGTTTTGACTCAATCATATGTGCACCAGCAACACGTCATGGGTATTTATGGTTTTTTTTTTTTTTTTTTTTTTTAAGATTTCCATTTTTGCCTAAGATCAACTTGAGCAACACATGAGGTCAAAACAAAGTATAGTAAAAGAAGAAAGTGTGGCCGAAGAAGTCAGTGTTGAACACTGGCTACTGGTAAAACTCAAGTTATTGGAAGAAATAATGAGAGAAATATTCAAGCATAACACAAGGAGAGGTAAAATCAAATCAGGCACACACAGACACTATCTTCTCAACCTTACACGTCCTCTACAGTTGTACCTGTTTAAGTCCCCAGGTTTTCATGTAAGCTCTCCAGAGCAGTCATGTTCTCTTTGTCTTTGCACACTTGTTATCCTGGCAGGGGAAGCAGGAACCCTTCATTTATTAGCTTTCAGATCTTATTAACAAGCCAAGGATCCACTCAGTGCTCATGTCTGTTAGCACAAGTGATCCACTCCTTGTGCACAGCATGCAGATGTTAAGCAGGCAGTGAGCTGAAAGCTGCTCCTTTCCTCTTTGTATTCTGGCACACCAAGATTTTTAAAGTTCCACCAGTGCATCCTTTTGCTTTATGCTCTGACAACCTTATCAAAAAAGCTTAATGTTTGAGCTGCCCCAGATTTAATAAAGGAATAACATTGCCTTGGCGTCTTTGTTTGAGACACTTGGCTTCACAACTTACTCACTGCAGCAAATGATGCTTTTGACCATTTTGGCACGTAGCTGACATGAACTGCACTTTTGTTACATAAATGAGGTTAAGGGGGCAGGCAGAGTCACAGGACCACAGACTGGGTCAGGCTGAAAGGACCACAGCGGGTGCTCTGGTGCCACCTCCCTGCTCACGCAGGGACATCCCAGAGCACCTGGCACAAGATTGTGTCCAGACAGTTCTGGAGTATCTGTCCTCAGTGAGGGAGACTCCACAGCCTCTCTGGGCCATCTGTTCCAGTGCACAAGAGAAGTTCTTCCTCATGTTCAGGGAGAATTTCCTGTGCATCAGTTTCTGCCCTTTCCTTTGTGTCCTAGAGGTTGGCACCACTGAACAGAGCCTGGCTCCAGCCTCTGGCACTTCCTTCAAGAAGGACAGTACCTTGAAGGGTAAGGATCATACAGGCTCACAGCTACATCAGAAAGAAGTCTGGCAAAAAGATTTGGACAGTTGCATGCAATTCCATCTTTCTTTACAAAGCCTGTCCAGTTTTGTAAGGACAGTTCATAGAAAAGTTGCCCATTGCCTTAATTCTTCTTGACGTTGTTCTGTGTCACTTCCTTAAGCTCCAAACTGGATTGCTGCCCAGCCAAAAAAGCCTCAACCAGAAAAGGGGGCAGGGAATGAAATGTAAGTTAGGGCTAAGTCCAGTGAGGCAGGAGCTGGTGCACGTGTTACTCACCATCAGAGGGCACTACGGTACTGCAATACACCACTCTCACGCTCTGCCAAGGAGACAGCCGCTGATGCACCTGGAAAACACAGGCACGGCAAAAAGGGCAAATGTTCAGAGTCTGGCAGGATCGCACCCCAGGGCCACCTCCTGATCCCGTCCCTCCCGCCGGCCCCTTCCCCCGTGCCCGTGCTAGGCACTTCCTCGATCCGCAGCAGGGACAGCCGCAAACCAGGAGCACCTGTCAGGAACAGCCTCTTCCCTTCCCATCTGTCACGCCACAGGGTTTCCCCCCTCAGCCAAGTTCACCTCTACACACCTCTCTCTCCACACACGTAGCTGAGAGCCTGAGAGCTGAGAACTGAGAACAGCTGTGATTTGTTTTCCTTAATGTAACATGTATTTTTAAAGCCACGTGGTCCATCAGTTTAGCTTACTACACAGACACAGTAGAAATCATATCAAAGCACGAGTCTTTAAAGGGTAAGAAAAAGAAGTTTTTTGCATAACCAAGAGGGACGTTTACAGAGTTGTGGATTAACAGGTTCATTCTCCTTGGTTGTTTTCCATGCCAACATTACTTTTCTCATGTCCTTACAGAAGGAAGCCAAATTCCGAAACACAAAGTAGTAAAACTGCCTGTGCATAGAAGAACAAATTGTTCCAACATAAAAAACAAGGATTGCAATACTGAGCTATAAAAATAAGAAACTACAACAGCCCAATAAGAAAAAACCACATGAATGGGTTGTAGGTTCTGCAAACTTAGCAAGAGACCCATTTGCCCATGAAAAATCTAGAATCAGACTGATTTAAAAGTCTATCTTTTGATTATATTACACTGGTTATACACTAATCCTTCCCCAACACCGAGATTACAACTCTGGCAAAAACCAGCCCAACTGTAAACCAGAATAAAGCGTAACACAGCAGCTCTCACCTCTCTCTGGTGGTTTATATTTCAGTGGCTAGCCTCAGATTTTTCAAGAGCTGTTGTCCAATTTGGACATTCCTATGGTCTGGGATACCTTTATAGAAATATAGGTTTGGCAGCTGTATTTTAGCAATCAGCAAAGAAAAAGTATCTCACATGGAGGACTTAAGTAAATTTCTAATGAAGCTTGCAAACAAAACCTAGGTTGTTGATTATTTCTCTGCCAAATGGTCCAAATCTCTGTATTTCATGAGGTTACCTTTGATAACCTACTTAAAATGGCTTTAATTGCTACTTCACTTGTCCTTTAAAGCCTGATATCGGAACGAAGGATAGTTTCTACTAATCTTTCTTGAAAGTAGGAACCTTTGGCCCTGATGGCCACTGCACTGACAGCTCTAGAAATTCACTGTGGTATGTAGTGTACTTACACTTCATTTCTATCAGTTTTGACAATGAAAATCAGTCATTTTCAATTTGCCTCCTTTCAAGTGCATTTTCAGCTTCCCAGGGTCAAATCAGACAGTCAGCATGCAGGAAAAGAAGTGGGCACCAAACAGCTGTAACTTCAGCAGGAAGTTGCGTGTTTCAGCAAAAGTAATGTTGTAAAAACCGCCTGTGTGTTGGGAACCAAAGGGCAAATTTGCCTTTTTGCAAGTGAAATAACCAAATCTTCTTGACTCTCTGACACCATGTGCTACCCCTCCCACCTGAAGAAAAACAGGTTTTATACTGAAAACTCTGAGAAAAACACAGCTACAGCCCTACATCCTATACAAATCCAGCTCTGTTGTCTTGGCATTACTATTGTATTATTAACAAAGTCAGAAGCTTCAGGGATCAGAAGTGGTACCACATGCAAATCGATTTTCAGAACCAATTTTTACCTAAGGAGAGGAATTTTAATCCTTCTAAAAATAGTATCAGATACAATAACAAGCAGGCAGAATTCACACAGGGAGCGTCTCAGTCAGAGAGCACTACCCCAAAGACTACTTATAGACCTGTTTTACTTGATCCCACAGTACAGCTAGCACTGATATGTTTTTACTGCCTCACTCTCCCCCCCCCTACACAACATTAATCATCCATTTTTCAAACAGTGCACAGCAGGACTCCGGCCTTTCTACCAGCTGTGAACGGCAGCCCAAAAACACAGTTCCCAGAAAATCCTAAACCCTGCTAAACCCAGCACTACCCCACTGCAAAATAACCATGTAACTGGAAGATATCACTAGGTAGCACATGCACAGACTGTACCTTAAGGCTATGAGTATCTGACAGATACAAGCTCACTCCAGAAGCCTCCTGCACTCATACAACAAGAACAGGGATAAGGCAAAACAGGTTGAAAAAAACAGGGCATATTAGGTGACTCATCAAAAAGCTGAGGTCTCCCCAGACTTCACCCCTTGGACAATTCTTGCATCCCAATATGGGCTGAACCCCTGCTTCATTAACACCCCCCTCCCCAGCAGTGTGCTACCAGTACATTTGACAGGAGAGATGCTGTTAGAACACACAGATCTGTCCCTCCTGCAGCTCTGAAGGGTGCCGTGCGATACGTGCTGCTGCTACAATTCCTTATCTACAGAAACAGTCTCTACTGGGTAGGAAGGGAAAAAAAAGAACAAATGAACTCAAAACTGAGCAGAGACCGAAATGTCACGATATGTCATCCAAGGTTAGCAAGAGTTTAAGGAGTCATCCCTCATTTTTATTCCTGAAGGGAGACTGTTGTTTTAAAATTGAGATGGAGAGAAATGTTTGAACCCATTATCCGATGTCTGCAGTTCAACAGCTTCCTACATAAAGATGTCAGAAGGCTGAAGCTGGGGATCGGAGCAGTGCAGGGCAGAGAGAGGAATTCCTTTCAAGTTTTACTGACCAGATCTGTCCGTCAGGCAACAGCTCACTCCTCTTTCAGCAAGGAAGTGTGGAATAACTGCATCCAAATTTCAGTTGAGACAGACTTGTCCACCTCTCCCAAAATAAGCGATGCTTGGGAGTGTAAAAAGCACCAAAGCAGGATCACTGAAATAAGAAGCTTTAAGCACTAGGATAAGTTTCTGTATCTCACAAGAACACATGCAGGAATTCACTTTCCATGTCCATCCATTTCCTGCCTTATCTGCAGTAAGATGCATGTTAAGAGGCTCAGAGTTATGCAGCAGCTGCACTCCCAGAATGATTAAAGGAGCAAGAGGAAAAAAGTCCCAGTCCTCTATCTAAAACTAATGCTTCCTCCAGCCTTGTCCAGGTCTACATTAGACAACCCAAAGGTAAAAGTAACAGCATTTCTGTAAGTCCTAATGTGGCTTTCTCAGTACTACGTCAGGGACAAAGTTAACCAAAGGCTTGCTGGAAAAATCAACCTTTTAGCTAACAGTGAGTGCTCTCTGATGGGAAAAGAGAGAGCACCCCCCATGTTCTCCAGGTATGTAATTATCAATGATGGAATGCTAACGACTTTAGGAGATTGAGTCTCCAAACCCTAATTAAAATCAGAAAAGAGGTTGTCCAGGAAAAAAAACCAAACCACAACACCCCAAGCATGAAAAAAGGTGAACATCTTGCTCTAGAACCCAAATAAAACATGCTGCTAACTCATTACCTGGAGTACCAGCACAGCAAGAACTGCAAAGCTTTTGTGAAAAACAGAGCATTCTCTGCGTAAAAATGTCTTACTACGAGTGAAGCATTTAAGAGACATTTGTAAGTGTCCCCTGCAACATCTATTTTACAAATTCTGAAGGGCCTCCTTTAAAGAAGGCTGCCTTAAGTCTGATACAAGCCAGCTCACCTTTTCCAACAAGCAATAGTTATTTTCCTCTCTATCCTGACTTTCACTACATGAAACACTGAATGTCTGCCCTGGCTCTAAAAGTGGTTATCCTAAAGCCTCCAGGCTGAAATCTCAGTGACGAAAATTGCTGCGAGCTTCCCCGAGCAGCCGCAGCAACCCAAGCCACCCACCTCAAACATGCTGAAGGGCTCCATTTATCCGTCTTTCCCTCGCTTCTGCTCCTGTACTCAATCTGTTATAATTTGGTCTCTCCTAAACAGCACTTCGATCCTCAGTTACCGAGTCCCCTTCTGTCCTCCCTTTTTCCTTCCCCTTCACACCAGCTGTTTGCAAAGTAAAGGAGACTCAAGGCAAAACCATGCCCTGACCAGAAACCTGCTGTCCAAGGGATGTGATGTGTGACTTCCCAACACAGCCAGTGTTTTTGCACCAGC
Organism: Corvus cornix cornix; assembly: GCF_000738735.6. Classification (NCBI taxonomy): domain Eukaryota; kingdom Metazoa; phylum Chordata; class Aves; order Passeriformes; family Corvidae; genus Corvus; species Corvus cornix. The sequence continues at coordinate 36,019,494 of NC_046336.1, read as the reverse complement.
ACATAAGCTCTAACTTGATTTAAGTACATTTAGCTGTGGTGGATTGACTGGGGCCAGCTGCCCAGCCAGCTGCTCCCTCACTCCTCGGGAACAGGATGGGAGGATACAGGATAAAAGGATAAAGGCAGGGAGATCAGTCACCACTCCCCACTAGCTTAACAGAGTGGACTAAGGGAAAGTTGACTTACTGCCAATTAAAGCAGGTAATATCAAGACACAGGTTGAAATGAACACTTCCCCCCCTAACCCAACCCTTTATCCAGGATCAACCTCTGCTCAGAGACCCCTTAGACCCAGACAGTACATGCCGAGACCCCTCATCCCCTGGGTACCCTACACAGAGACCCCTCAGCCCCAAATACCTCACAGAGGTCAGAGACCCTTCAACCCCAGACACCTCTCAGCCTCCTGAGAGGCCCCACAGATATCAGAGATACCCCTCAGCCCCAGGCAGCCCACACAGCCTTCAGAGACACCTCAGCACCAGACACCCCTCCCAGTCCCAGGCAACCCATCCAGTGACCACAAAACCAGTCTGCTAAGAAAACCCTCCAGAAACGAGCCAGCAAAGGGCTCAGGGCACTCACAGGACCCTCCCAGCCCACAGCAGCCCCTCACGCGCCTCTGAGGGCAGTGGCGTGGCGAGGGCAAGATGGCGGCGCCTCATGAGGGAGCCGGCTGCTGCCAGCGCCCAGGCACTGCCCTGCCAACTTCAGCTGATTCCCGCTAATTCCCCCTCAGCACCCTCCCCGCCTTCCTCAGACATCTCCAAAGGGATCAGAACAGACCCATGGAGATGTCTGCCTGCATCTCTCACCCCCTTCTTTTCTTTTCTTTCTGAGGTACCTGGACATCGCTGCCTACTTCCAGAATATCAATTTGAGACAAAAAAAAAAAAAAAAAAAAAAAAATCTCAATCATCCTTTGAAATTGAGCCAAACTTTACCAGGGATTTGCAACCCTGTATGGAAGGACTTTTCCAGCTTCTCGCTACAGCCTCTGGATATATTCACATAGCCAACACAACCGTGTAGTACTTCCCTCAAGGCATACACTGGGCTGCTGTTTGGGAGTCTGGGATGTGATAAAACATCCCTTGCTCGCACAAGGGTACTGCTCCCACTGCCTCCATGCAAACCCCCGGGGATTTGGCTGGAGAGGGAACGCAGGGGGGGAAGCCTCTGTACCCGGGAGCTGTGCCCTTGCAGTGATGGCCACAAGCCATATACTCCAGAGCACTTTGTATGACCTACACATCAGCAAATGATCTTCATTTGCCTCAGTTCTCATTCCTGCCTGAATTTGCTCTTCTTCCAGCATTAGTACAAAGCTCCATCACATCTGCTAGGAAGGGAACATAAACAGGAGGTGAACTATAAATACTTCCTTCTCCATCCTGCTTCCTTTGCCCATCTGCCTAAAAAGAAGCAGGTAATCCACAGTGTCCAGGAAGAGGAATGGGTAGGAGGAAGGAGATTAGCTCTCTGCAGAAAAAGCAGGGATGAAGTAACTGTTCCTCATCCTTCATTGTGCCTTTCTCCCAGGCATTACTGCTGCTCTGGGGATACTGCAGCAGGAACACCACTGCATTTGATGGCTTTGATTGAGCCTCCGAGAGACAAGAGAGGGAAGAGGAGGAAATAAAAGGGAAAAAAGTTGAGCTGACATGCTAAGCACATCAGTCAAGCAGAATCAATCACTTTTAACAGGTGGTTTCCCTTGCCACCATCCACATCACTTCCTCCCCAACTGAAAACCAAATCAAAACCCCAAACCAAAACCTTCTCTCGGTCTATATTCTTAATTTTATTGCAAGTGTCAACAACTTGCAGAGAATTACCCTATTCCTAACAGGGGACAGATGATAGGCAGGGTACACCAGACCCCCACGCTCCCTCTCATCCAACCTTCACACAGTCCTTCCTACTTCTGGCAGGCAACACAAAGCAGGGCTGGAACATCTCCCCGACAGTTTGTGATGCCAGATCACAGTTTCACGATGAAAGTATTTTTCCTTTACTGGAGTACGATGGTTTGGATTCCACTTATTTAATACAATCCTCATGGTTACTGGGGAAAAAAAAATGAGAATTTAAATTCCTTTGAATCCTGAAGGCTTGAAACATAGAACCCAAAGAAAACACTAGGATGCATTTAAACCTGTGTCAGCTTTGAAACCTGAGAACTAAATTCCTTTCCCTAATTTCCAGATTCATCACTTGAGTCTTACTGAAAAGGTTTATAACTCTCTTATCTAAATTAAGGGGGCTGTCAACCACTGTTTAAAAAAAAAAGCTTTAAGAATTCAGTGAATTCTGAGGTCACAAATTTCAGGGATTTTCTCTCTCTCAGCCACTCACAGCTGAAAACTGCGTAACTAAGAGAGAAGGCATCAGATGGACTCCCCTCAGTGATTTCTCCAAGGCAGCTTAGCTGTTGTTTTGTTGTTTGGTTTCCTGTTTGATTTTCTTCCTCTAGCACTTACCAACCCCATCAGGCAACTCCTTTAGTCTCTATTAGAAGCAATTTAAAACGAGAGCTCTTGCCCCTCTTCTCCCACTGCAAAAAGCTTCCCGGTGAGGAAACAGCGCCTCACTGACACACCCCTGCACTTCCAGCACCAAGAATGAAACAATAAGCAGAGTTATGAAGCAAGATTCCTGCAAGTGCAAGGAAGTTCCTTCTGCCTCGGTGTGTGCTGGGGAGCAGCCAACTCACACTGGTTTTCCGGGGAAATAAACTCAGAAACGAGGGAACCTCACTTTCAGCTCTTGAAAAGACACAGCAGGCTCTTGCAGACCTCAGAGTTGGCGCCAGCACATGCACAGCTTGGGAGGTGAAATACTGAGAGGTGCAACATCCTGCAAGCCACAGCAGCCCAGCACATCCCACTACTGTAGTAGTCCTACACCATCAATTCCCTGCAGGAAAGCACAACACAAAAAAAAAAAAAAAAAAAAATCTCATCTCTCTGGCTAACCTTACACCTGGGTTTGGTCCAAAGAGTGGTGGAACAGAAAGGTAAGTACTCTCAGACAGCAAGAGGCTGTACCCACAAAGTCACGTCCAGGCAGTCCAACCATTGAAAGACAAAAAGCAGTTCCTTCTCTTGGATTACGAGCCTTACAGGGGGAGCCTAGAGACCAAACTCGCTTTAGGATTTAATCCTTTATGAGGCACTTAGCAGGGAAGTTTAAGAGTGCTGCCCAGAAGTGCCAGACAAGCTTTGTATATACTCTGAGTTTCACAAGTTTGGGTCCTAAGCAGAAAATGGCAAGTTTGGCTACAAATACCTGCAGCCAATTAACATTGGCCAGTTTTTTTCTGGAAGAAATACCAAAGTGTAGAACACTCAGCTTGGCATTCTTCCCTGCTTTCTACATTCACAGTTTGCAGCAGTTCAGTACCAGGTGTGATTAGTACAGTAAAAAATCAATCCTTTTGCTAGTCCCACATACATCTCATGGAGCTCTGGAAGAATCTTCCAGTTGATTAAGGGTGGATGCCTGACATTTCCCCCCCTGGATACACTGCCTGCCATAAGGATTGTTACTGTGCAACTCTGGCTTCTAAATCCCTTATGTTCCCTGGCAAGAGCAGAGCAACAGAAGGAAACAAAAAAGATTCCAACAAAAACATATGAATGTTTTAAAGCCATTAAAGAACTCCATTTCACTGTGCCACCAGACCACAGATCAAGGATGCTTACATGCAAACTTAATATCCCTATACGTTCATGTTTAATATCCTTTGGTTAATGATGTACTTTTACTTATTTTGCAGGATAGCCTCCCTCCTGTGCCCTGAAAGAGAAGATGGTGCAACGCTCACCTCCTGTGTGCCATAGGTACGTGCCTGGAGAGGCAACTTGGCAGAAGTTAAAGCACAGTGCTCTGCAGAGGCAGATCTTTATTGACACACTAATAATGTGCAGGAAGAACACAAACACGTTAATTTTGAACCTGACACTTAAACAGTGTGTTAAATTCAGTTCTGAAGGTTTCCCGGTTCAGCTTTTCTCAGCTCATCTCACCTGGTCTATTTGCAAGAGGAGGAGGTCATAGAATCATAGAATCCTGGAATGGTTTGGGCTCGAAGGGACCTTAAAGATCATCTTGTTCCACCCCCTCTTCCCATGGGCAGGGACACCTTCCAGTAGATGAGGCTGCTCCAAGCCCTGTGTGCAGCTCAGCCTGGCCTTGGACACTTCCAGGGATCCAGGGGCAGCCACAGCTTCTCTGGACACCCTGTGCCAGGGCTTCCTCACCCTCACAGGGATGAATTTCTTCCCAACATCCTGTCTAACCCTGCCCTCTGGCAGTTTAAAGCCATTCTCCCCTCTAAATAGTCTCTCTTTTTGTAGGTTCCCTCCACATACTGAAAAGCCACAATTGGGTTACCCCAAAACTCTTCTTCCCCAGGCTGAACAATCTCAATTCTCCCAGCCTTTCCTCACAGCAGAGGTGCTCCATCCCCCTAACCACAGGAAAGTGGGGCTGACCCCTTCCGTAGAGCACAAGCAGCAGCCATAGGGTATCCTGCAGCATTCTGTGCATGGCTTCAGAAACACGAACTTGCTCCTCGCTCCTCTGGAGGAGAAGCTTTTATCACCTGTGGGACTGCTCCCCAGACCCCAGCCTTGGCAGCAAGTGGGGCTGACTGGAACATTCACTGCTTCATAATCGGTCATCTCTGGCAAGATAAGCAGGAAGCCCAGAGATCAAAAGGTTTTCATTTAATTGACCATTGACAAAGGGAATGACTGCAACAGCATCTCCCAACAGCTCAGAGCTATTCATTTGAGCACCTCCTGCACAGCATTGCTGTGCTACAAAACTCAGTGTAATTATGCCCAAATGCATGAAAGCACAACAGAGGCACAAACAGATGAGGTTTTAGGAAAGCTATGAACTGAAGTTGATGCTTCATCTCACAGCCAGTGCCACCCTCAAAGCTCAGTCACATCCGTCACTCCTTCGGGCTGAGCCTGGGGGGACAAGAGGCTGGATGCCCTCGGGAAGGGCTGCTCCCCTTTAGGTGCCACCGCAGTGCCCGTGGCCAGGCCACCTTCAGCACCAATCCACTCCGTCCCTTCCCGAACCTCCCCCCTCTGGCTTGGCAAAACCAGTCAAAACTGGGTTTATGGACACGCACTACACACAAACCCACCTTTAGTTTATATAATTATTAAGTCGAGGCATCCAAGTTAAAATCACTTAAGAATCTTCAAGAAAAACAGACCTAAGACTTCTCCTAACTTATCAAGTTAACCACTGCCAGGATGTGCGATAAACCAGGATTACCCAAACATTTAATTCCACCTCTTTGTTTAAAAATACTGTTTTCTATAAATTTTCTATCCCCCAGATCACAAGGCTTGTTTTAGTAGGATTTTAATTGCAATTTTTCGAATTGTTTCAGCTCAAGTATTGTTACTTTGTTTTAAAAACACAGAACATATAATAATACTGCGTTTACACCTCTACCTACAGGTTTTTTCCCCTTAGAAACTGTCGCACCTCCATCCAAAGAGTAAGACACAAGGAGGATCCAACACAAAACAAATCCATTTTCAACAGCCTGTCCCAAAAGGCTGATTTGAACTGCTTGCCCAATTAAAAGCTGCAAACCACACATCAGAGATACACATGTTGCAAAGTGTTTGCAGTTCACACTTCTTTCCTATGTGAAGGCTGAGGTTTAACTCATATTTAGAGATTGAGAAGCCTTGGAAATGAACCACTAGAAAAAAATTACTAGGAAAATGATCACTTTTCTAGTCATTAAGGCCATTTAAGAATAAACAGTCCTGGGAAAAGAGATTATCCTAGAAGAGAAGGGTTTGGAATGGAAAGTAACAGATCTTTAGCTTGATCACTTCCTTAAAGCTTTTCCAAATCAATTAAACTGGGTTTAATATACTGTGATAGGTGTTCAGTGGTCTAGAAGAATGCAATTTACAATTTGGCTCTGAATTATACAAGCTGTCAGAAACACCTTTACAGTTTGTATTTTCATTGACAGCCTCAGTTAGTTAATGAAAATTGAACCATTCTTCTCTGGAAAATTGAATAAGCACACAAAAAAGAGCAAAATAGCCTCTGTGGAGAAGCCATGAAGCGACAGGCATCAAGATAAGGACTTTGAAACATACTTCAAGACATATGCTTTCAATCCAACTGAGGAGGCTGGCTCAGCTCACACAGAATCAGATACTCCCCACACTTTCTTTCCAAGAACCTTTTTAATGCTTTCTCACTGCACTACGTAGCCCTGGGAACCAGGACTTTTCCTTTGATCCAATGCTAATTATGACCTAAAGCTCTTTCAACTGGGAATCCCAGGTTTCTGCTCCTGTATGGGGATAGCCTTAAGAGGCCAGAGAGAATCATAGAATCCCAGACTGGTTTGGGTTGGAAGGGACTTTAAAGCCCATCTCATTCCAACTCCCTCCTATGGGTAGGGACACTCTCCAGTAGACCAGGTTGCTCCAAGCTCCATCCAGACCGGCCTTGAACACTTCCAGACCTGGGACAGCCACAGCTTCTCTGGGCACCCTGTGCCAGAGCCTCCCCACCCTCCTAGGGAAGGATTTCTTCCCAACATCCCATCTAACCCTGCCCTCTGGCAGTTTGAACCCATTCCCTCTTGGCCTGTGTCCATACAAAAGTCCCTCTCCCTCCTTTTTATAAAAAATTATTTTGGCTGTGTTGGGTGAACAAACAATGGAGAGAACAAGTTTCCCCAGCTGCCATGCTGGTAGGACTCTGCCTGGTTTTCTAAGCCTGTGGAATCTGGTGGGTTCACAGCTCTGCAGTCTGGGACGTGCAGCTTGGAATCATCCCAAAATACCTATCAACAAACTGGAAAGGGCCACACAAAAAGGAAGAGTGGTTCAGGGCTGGGCCTCCATGACAATCAGCTGCTTTCATCCCTCCCTGCTCACCACTACTTTGCTGATGGGTGGTACTGGATGCAAACAACTTGTAAGTGAACCACAACTAGCTGCTGCAGCTGCTTGTCACAACTCTTTCCAACAGGCTCTGCTAAAAGCTTGCACATCCACAAACGCTCTCACGAGACAAAGGCAGATCCCTCTTTCCACGGGTTGGTTGCGTTTTTTTTGGTGGTTTTTTTTTTTTTTGTTTGTTTGTTTTGTTTTTTAGTGCAGACAAAGCTTATTGCTAAAATCAGACAAAGCAGCAAGGTGATGAGCTTAGGTATGAGGTCCAGGCACTTCCAAGCAAACAGCTTATCCTTTTGGGGAGCAGGAGCCCTGATGGCGCTCTGGAACTGACCCGGACAGCCCAACCTTGCGTGCTTTCCCAGCAGAGCAGTGAAAACGCATTAGCCCTTGAGAAAGCATTAAGGGAAGCACTAAAATAGCTGGCTGGGAGCAGTGTAAGTGGCTGTCCAGACAAATACAAGGAGAATCCATAAAGAGCTCTGGAGGCAAAAAAATCCTCAGTGGAAAAGCAGACCACTGTTGCAGACATGCAAACCAGGAACACTTACATCAAGTTCAGACTAAACATCAAAATCACTCATTTCTGAGGGGAAACAGTCAACAATGGAAACTAAAAACACGCACAAAGCACAGCTGGGAAAGCAGTAGCTAAATGAGCATAGAGCAGGGAAACAGGAGGAACACAGGTCACAGCCTTGCTACAACACTGCAGGACACTGCACCAGCTGCAATCGTATTTACTCAGAAATATAAGAACCCAGCAAATCCCCCTCAGCCAGAGGGCATCCAGACACGGATTGCCTACAAACAAGCACTGTTTCTGCAGTGACATTTGCAATGACCTCGTACCATCACCAATGAGGAGGTTACAGAGCAAACAACCCCCTCCCCAAATTTTATTTCACACAGCAGGCACAGCGTACTTCAGTGTTCCAAAGCCAGTTTAAAAAGACAAAATCTCATCTCTACACTGTGTTCCTGTAATTCAAGAATATCACCATAAATCGGGGGAAAAAAAAAAAAAATATCAGGCAAAGTTATAACTGCAGGAGTTTGAGTACGGCCTGGGAATCACGCTTGGATGGTGGGTGACTGGCACACCCTTCTCCTCTGGGGATAAATTTCTTTTCCACATTAGGAATCCAGAAAGATTCATTCTGATATGCCTCCGGGCAAGAGGAACAGAATTAATTTAAGTTCACCAGAGGTTTTTTCTGGCATTGAGAGGTTCTCAGCATGCAAATGCTAACAAGGTATTTATAAAGTTACGCTGTATTTGGAAAGAGGGGCAAGGGGAAACCTTGGCCTGTTCCAGCCTTTCTGAACAAGGTCATCACCAAGCTGTCACAAGCCCCTACTTACACCAAGGGGCTGGGCCACCACATACTTCAAAAACCACAGTATTTCAACTTCCTAACATTAACAGAGACACATTAACAGTTTTACAGTCTGGAACACAGTCTGCATGGTCCTTGGCTTTTTTGTTATTAATATGTACAGTACTTTTAACAACACAGCAGCAAGTCTGACAGACCAACAGACACCGTAATAAGTCTGATCAGCAATAACTGCTGTTCTTCTCACCTTCTGTAGAGAGGGGACATGAATTTGACACCATGACTCTCTGGATTACCAAAACCTCCACCCTCCAGAACACTGAAAAATTCAGAAGCATCATGTCCCAGACCACTGAGCAACCACCGCTCCTTTGGTTTTGGGGGCTGGTGAGAAACATGTTGGCAAGTTTGCAGGAAAGCATGTGGCAGTTCAGGGAATGACGTCTGGGAGAGGCAGCTTTCTCATGCACGTTTATTATTAATTGATATGTAACTCCTTTTTTGGAATTCTGCATCTTCCAGACAGAAATCCTGCCTAAAGACGATTAAATACCTGGTTTCTCAAAAAAACCCCAAGTTCTAGGAAAGCATCCCGTAAAAGTCACTCCTCTTACCCAAGTGCTGGATCCCTAATTTCCCTGGACAGAGGCAGCTCCTCTGAGGTTTAAAACCCTCACCCTGCAGAAATCCCAGCAGGAAATCAGAACACCCTTGGCCCTGCTGCCTGAACACCATGAGTGTGCAAAGCCAATTCCATCTCACGCTGTGGTGCTGATCCACCTGTATGGGAGTCATGGCAGCTCTTTTCCAGGGAGTTGGCACTGGCTGCAGAAGCCCCTGGGGACATTTCCTTTGCAGCCACCTCAAGGCTACCAAGCCACAGACCCCTGCAGTTTTGTAGAGGCTCAACTTGTTCCCTCCTGGGTACCAGGAGGTTTACAGAGAGAGGCTGTAAAACTGCCCCCTACTCCCCCTTTAACAGCCCTGCACAGAACCAACACTTCGAACCTACACATCTTAGTGTAGGTGGTGGCTGGGTAAGAAAAATAAGGACCTGTAGACCTTGTATAAATGGAATTTACGAAGAAAAACAGAAATAAAGCCTGCACAGCCCCAAACAGATTTCAGTAAGCTTTCCCCACGCTATTTACAGCCCAGCAAGAGGCTTAAAAATACTCATTCTGATCTGGCTAGAAGTAACTCACACAAGCGCCAGGCTCACCTTAATGGGGTGAGACGAACTTCTTTTGGTGCCCCAAACCTTCCTAGAATTGCATTTAAATGCAAACTCCTCCCCTGCTTCCTTCCTCTTCCTATAAGCCAGGATTTCTTTGATTCTCAGTCTAATTAGGAGATAATTTTAACTCTGTCACTGGTTTGATTGCGCTGGTGCTTAACCACGCTATTAAGCAAATCATTAGCTGACATGTGGTACCTTCTCCCTCTGACAGAGACACGCTCAGCCTCAGTGGGGAAGACAAGGGGAGACTCCAGAGAAACAACCCCTGCCAGTGCTAAGATTTAACAGGCACTGCTTGGACCACCATATTCACTTTATCATGAACAACAGGGGCAAGAGAAGCAGCTGGAACTGCAGTCCCACCTGCCTGGCATCCCACATCCAAGGTCACCTGTGAAGCATGACAGGCCAGCTTGATCCTGAACCACCCCCAAGGAACCTGAGCAGCACAGGAGCTGTACCAACCAAGCAGACAATCAGTTTTCTGTACTTGAACACCAATTGTGCAAGACCCTTCCTGCTCCATTTTTACACCACCAGGATCTGAGACTGCCTACGGCACATTCTAGCAAGGGGCATTGGAGCCTATCAGCTCCAACTTGGAACTGCTGCTTTCCACGTTTACTGTTCCAGGAGAAAATACAGCAGGTTCAGCCATGTGCTGCTGCCTGAAAAAGGCTCCTGTGCCTCACTCACGTTCATTTGGAGCAGACTACTTCAAAGGAACACTAAAGTTAGGCAGAACAAGGAGCTTTTCAAAAACCACATGACAGAGGGCTAAATTCTATGAAGGGAGTGTTTTCCCACCTATTCCACCTTGTGATTCCTTCAAGGATCCCAAAATAAGCACTTAAGCAAACAGTAAGACATCATTTAGCAAGTCAGTGTGCCTAAACTGATTGTTAGGGCATCAGTGAGTCACAAACTTCCAAGTTCAAGCAGCTGTCTTCTCCTTCTAGGAAAACCTTCTGTCCAACACACACAAATTTGCATGGAGGAACCATTTTGCAAGCCTGGGACACCAAAGCTTCCTGTGGCAGCAGCCACAGCTGCTGACTTTGCCAACTACCTATGCTCAGCAGCTGCTTCAGCAGCACATTCCCTCCACACCCCATCACTGAACCACCAAGTTCTTGTGCTTTGGTGTGAGGATGAAAGGCAGTTACACAGTCCAGATTTTATAGCCACAACCACAGGCCTTCTGCAGTCCAGCCCATGGCTGAAACACACCTGAAAACAGTGCTGTTCCTGAGCTGAAGTTTCTTGTTAACATTGGACTATGTAAAGAGCTGGAAACATCAGTTCACTCAAGGAGACAAGTGATGAGCTGCCTTTGTCTGGTCCTTGGGAACAGCAGGAAAAGGCTGAGATAATAGTGGAGGCTTTCAACCGGTTGTCAGTGTTTGCTCTTCACAGCAAGTACATCTCACAAGAGCCATTTGGGTGACTGGCACCTTTGCTTCTCCTCTCCATGTGCTACAGCACCTGGGAACAAGAGGAGTCTGAGACCAAGAAGAGGTGTTCCAGATGCCTTAAAAGGGATCTCACATGACAGAAATACCTCAAGTATTAACACAACAAATGCGTTATACTATTTTACCACACTGCAAGAAAAAAACCTTTCCAAGGTCTCTTGCAAATCAATCCTGGGAATCCATTTCTCCTGCTTTTCGCCACAGTAGCCAAGTTTACAGTCCCGGGCCGTGGAGAAGCAGCCAACCTGGCACAGCTGGGGAACAGAGCAGAATTCCAGATGAGCTTTTAAAGGTCTCCTTTACTGACTTAATCTCAAACTACAGCACAGACTGTCAGTGCTTTGCTGCTCGTTGCAGCAGCTGTTTTGCCTTAAAGTGCCAAGAAAAGTCCCCAGTGCCTCACAGGGGGCACACAGTGAGATCATCTCCATGAAGTCACCGGGGCCATCTGAGAAGGGACCACCACAGCCAGGGGACAAGCTCTACCAGCAGGAGAAGGCACACATAGTCAGCCGGCTGATTCCAGAGCTGCTGCTGACAGCATGGATGATTTGTGTAGTTTCAACAACATTTCTGAAGCCATCAGCTGGCAGCAGCTTACTGGCTATCAACAGCAGCAAGATGGAAAGCAAATTCAGGAGCTACCGATGGCACTACTAGCAAAGGCCATGAATATTCATGCCGCTAAAACATGAATGAATTTATGATTTTTTTTTATTATGAAAGAAAAAATAGGGGCTTCAAGTAACCTCAAAGCTTTATAAATGTCAATACACCAAAACAACAAGCCCAGTGACCAAGGGGACTATTTCACTCTGTTTTTCTGGACCAGTGCATTTGTACTTCCTATTTTCTCTCCCCCTCCAGTTCACTGTATGGAGCAAGCAACTGGTAGAAGTCACACACACACATACAGGATGAGGGAGATTTTATTCAAACAGATCACACGTATTTCAGACTGTGGTTTTCCAAAATTTTTTCTTTTTCTCCTTTTTTTTAAATACAGCTTGGAAACAACCAACAAAGGCTGCAGTAGGAATTAAACCAACTTTCATAATCCATGGGGCATGCACACCTGACACACAGGTGTCTACAGCTGGAGCAGTACTGCCAACATGGACAACAGGCACACCAGTGATCAGCATCAAGTGTGGGTAACTAAACTTTCAGAGCAGCAACCCATTTTTGCCCCAAATAAAACAGTGACAAGCACTGTCAAAGCATCCACATGTGTCTGCTGGGCACAGGCAGCACAGTGGAAGAGGGTCAGCTCCTTAGTAGGCCCTAAAGCCAGTGAAAATCACCTTCAAAATGTAGTGAGCAAGCCTGTCTTGAACTGACTGACAGAGCATAGTCATCTGGATTTATTAAGACTATTTCTTCAGAGCAATCCTAAAATACAATGGATGCATGCTTGGGCTATGCCACAGATCAGGCAACCTCTTAGGTTACATTTGCAGCTGTTTCCTCAGCTGTCACCAGCCATCTGGGAATGTCTCATGGACAGCAGAGGCTGCCCTTGCCCTGCTGACCAGCTCCCCCCACCACACTCCTGATCTCAGCATCATCACAGCACAGTTCATGGCACCACATGCAGCACATACCCCACTGACAGAAGCACACCAACACTCTTCCATCATCATCTTTCCAGGGAGAAATAAAGAAGTTAAATCGTTATAACGGCAGGACTGGGAAAGAATTAAAGGGTTAAAGTGAAAAGTTTCGTCAAAGACTACCAGTTTGGGCTTAAAATTTGAGTGGAGCATGCCTCTGCTGGTCAGCAGCTTAAAGAATAACATATTTAAGAGCTGCATAGCAGAAACAAACTGCATTCCTGGGAGAGAAAGAAGAGACGGTGGCTCAGCTGCAGTTCTCAGGAGCAAATTCACAGGTTCTCAGCAAACTCAGAAGCAGATCCACACCACCAGACTCAGTAGCAGAAAGTGAGTGTAAGAGACAAGGATGAAAACCGAACTCCAAATGGAATTTTCAGTTACTAAATGCCAGGTAAAGACTCAAAACCTGTTTCTGTATGGCCCTGAAGATATTCACTTGACCCTTAGCATACCTCACGTTTCAGGGTTTTTTAATGGGTTACAAAAAGTGCAGGTGTCAGCCCCACACCCTTACCCAGAGCACATGTGCCTGGAAGCTTGCAGCAATGGAACCCAGAACCCATCCTTTGGGAGCAGGCAATGGATCTCAAGTAAGCCACTTCAGCATTCCTCTTCCACTGGCACATTTGCACGTGGCTCAGCAAGGGAAAACCTCCCTTTCCCAGTTATTTTATTCACGTTAAGCTTTCCCTCTTCCCAAATACCAACTGTATTTTAACATTTTACAACTGCAAGTCAAATTTACCAAGGGAAGGAAACCAATGCCTGCTTCCACTGTGCCAAGTTTCCAGTCACCTGGACTGTACTGTGTCATTACCAGCCCAGTGTATCCCACAGGGGCTTGCCAAAGCCCCATACTGAGCACTGTGTGGTGCTCCTGACAGGCTTCCCTAATATCCACCCTCTCCAGGTATCACTGCTCCCTGCCATTCAATCACTCCTTGCTTTTATCACAACCTAGGGAAACTTCCACAGCCATTTCCTTACAGCAGCAAGGCCAGGAAAAACATTTTACTGAACTGTACAACCTTCAGCAGCTTCTTGGCCTACAGTTCATAAGAAAAGTTATCACTGGCTCATACAAAGATCTCTAATGCAGTTCAAATATTTCTGGCAGAGAAACAATAAAAAAATGAAGTGTTTCAAATGCCTGGCTAAATTTGCTACAATAGATGAGAAAGGGCTTTCTAAGCAAGTTTATCCATGAGATCACTGCTCTGTGATGTACAGCAACAGCTCGATTAATCACAAAACTATTTGCAAGGACTTGCCAAAAAGAGAGGAATAACAGAAAAAACCCTGCAGAACAGCTCCCCAACACAGGCAACACACCCAGCTCTTCATCCTCCTGCATGAGCAGCAGCTCAAGACTGATTTCTGAATCGAAAACTGTTTCTTTTCTGTTTAAAGGAACTAACGATGCAAACTGGCTGTGTCCTTTCTCAAGTGGTTGCTGCTATATTCACTACAACCCTCTGTTTGCAACAGCACTTAAAGTACTCATTCAGTTCTTTCAAATGAAAGATTTCATGTAGGAAAGAACCAAAAGAGGTAATTCAGGTACACAGTGAGTGATTTATCCATGTACCTCCACACAGGCAGCACTCCTCCTCCAGTCAATAAACTTCATTCCTCCTTAGGAAGGATTTGACACAGACATCAAGCACAAATAGATTGTCCAGCTCAAAGTGGGAAGCACACAGGTCAAAACACACTATCCAGCTCCAAATCATCATTTTTATTTCTGTTGTGACCCCTACAGAATAAACTTCCCTTTTATACTAAGGGTGAATTCCCACTGCTACCAGCTTTTGCTTTATTCCCCCAAACTCCTCATATCCCCCTTAGCCACCCTATTCCCCCACTGTGCAAGGATACACTGCCAGGACACTGTTACTTCAGTCAAACCCCCCCAATATTTCACAGTTCTACTGCCAAAAAGCAGAGTCTATAACTTCTGGTATTCAATAGCCTTGTAGTATCACACTGTAGATGAGTCATCAGGGCAAGATTAAAAGGAATGGTTTTTTAATATTGCCAGTAAAGAAAAAAAAAAAAAAGCTTTGTGGAAGAAACAACTTACAATCTTCAATTATGAGTTTCTCTTGGTGAGCTCTGCCCTCAAATGGATGGTGTCAGTTTGATTCATCAGTGCGTGTGAGATCAATGCGATCCTAAACTTCGTGAAGTTATCTTTCCAAATCTGCCTGGGAATTGTTTAAGCATTACACAGGCTGAAAAAAGAATAAATCAAGCCTAACTACTGAAAACACAAGCAATTCATCTGGCAAGCTGAGAACAGAGACAACTGACCATGAATAATGCAAGAGGGGCAAGATTCAAAATACTCCGTTCAGTTATTACCTGCAGCCTGAAGTGGTGATAAAATACTTGATTAAATTGGAGAGCAAAAGCTGTTCTGTGCAATTACTGGATAAATATTTCAGAGCAATTTTTCTGTTGAGCATTTGGAATCCCCCTGCCAGCCTACATTCTACCCAAGGACACAAGGGGAGGGTTTCTACAAGAACATATGGCCTTTCCAAGGCAAAAGTTTGAGAAGGTGAGGGATGAGCATTTGGGCTCACAGAAACCCAGCTCAAATTACTGTGCCAATTTTTTCAGGTGTAGCTTCAGACATCTGTTGAGAAAAACCTCAACAATTCTACTTGTGGAGGTAGGATTTTAGGTACTGCTTTAAGAAAGCATCCTCCTCCTCCTCCCCACCCTATTTTAGCTGTTGAATAAAATCAGAGCTTAGGACACACATATCACAGACCATTTAACCTGCATTTGCCCACTCACTTCACCTCATCACTGAGCTATCCAGCCGCTCCAGGGAGCGCAATGTGCACCACAACAGAACTGCCACCTGGTAATGCCAAGGTGAATCACTTAAACCAGTTGTAATCCGTGTTACTTCCATGCAATTTGTTTCACAGTGTGATTGGGCACAGAATTCCCTAAGCAACTTGAAATTCTAGAAAAAAAAAAAATACTCTTAATTGCCATTTGAACTCGAAGGGAGGAACTTCTCAGCACCTGGAGGGGAAAGAGCAAACCTTGTGCAAAGAAAGGCAGAACCTGGTGCAGGGATCAGCAGGTGAGCCCTGCCAGTGCCTCTGGGCACTGCCCAGATGCAATCAGGGCTTTGGGGATTTTCTCTGAAAGCCCTGTACCTGTGAGGAACGTCACAGCAACCCTCAGCCTGCAGTTGGGAAAAGGAGGGGAATACGTTCACCAAAGCTGATCTGGGCTCTAACAAAAAGTACCTTTCACATTATGACTTCTTCATCCCATCTTTTCCCCCCAGCCCCAATACTTGGGACATATCTGGAAAAAGAAAAAAACTCCAATCCACATGAACTCCGGTACCTTCAAAGGCATGACCGTGATAAAAAGGAAAACATATTTCAGTGTGAAAAGCATAGAAGGGAAAGGGGTTAAAGCTTCAGTGTAAGAGTTCAGGAGCAGCAACTGATGCTTGGGTCAAGGGGGGGTTCTCAGACTTTAAACGCTCAGGAGTGGAAAGTTCCATCCACTCTTAACTAAGGAAAAAGTAAATGTTGCTGAATTTAATCAAGCCTGGCAAAACCTCCTTCCCTGTTCTTCCTGGCTGGGTTTAGCAATGGTGCAACAAAACTCAGTTTTGGGAAGTATGACTTCAAACCCAGGCCATTTCAAGAATATTGAGCTTCAGTAAAGTCAAGCCACCAGGCAGGAAAACTCCTTAAGAATACTCAGCTTTAAATACATTCACCATTTCTGCTTTATTTTCCTGAAATGCCACTTATATCCAGCAATGGGGTTTCCCTGCACTTAGGTACATCTATCCAGCTCCCATAATCCTAACTCCCAGTTTATCTCTGAAAACACACAGCATGTCAATTGCTCTGTATTTAACATACTTTCTGATTTATTTAAACCAAAGAGAATTGTAAAGAAGACATTTTTATGACTTATTCCAATTGAAGCTGAAATATAAATCTCCACGTCAAATGCAGCTACCTTAAGGGTACTTGATAGATCAATACTCCAAACACATTATTCAGTACATTTAGGTTAAGAAATGTAAAGCTGCTGCTAACCATAATAATAATTAGACATAAAAATTCAGTATATGTGGGCAAGAAACCCCACAACCAGGTACTTTAGAAGCTTCCAGAAAAAATCTGGAATGATGATCTTTGTGGGTGCCTATCAAATCAGAATATTCTGTGAAATACTGGAGATCTGATGTCTGACTTCCACAGAAGTGAAGAAGAAGCAAAAACTATTTATGTTTATTTTCCATTAAGAAATAGGTCAGGTAAAGGTAACATGCACCAAAAAAACAGGTCTTCAGGCATCCTTATCACAAAATATTCAAAACCTGACTCTGGATTTTGACAGTCAATATTTTCCATTTGGCTTTACCTGCCTTGTGATTAAAAAAATAAAATGAATGCCCGTCCCTGGTTTTATTTTTGGGCATGGACAAAGCCAGGCCCTGGGGAGATCTCATCCAAGATGCTCAAGGGAATTTCCACCAGTGCTGTGGGCTCCAGGGGAGCACAAGGAGCCTGTGCCAGCTCAGCAGCCCTGCTCGCCCAGCCCATGCTGACCCATGGCTAAGGCCACTCAAGCAACCCAAATCCTCCCAGCTTGGCACTGAACTGACTTAAAAGAGTTCTGGATCCTGTCAAGAGATGCCCCTTTAAAAGCCTCTCTACAGTTACAGCGGTCAGTGGGTCTGAACATCAGTGAGTGGAGATACACGAGCTGTTAACAAGCAAGACTTTGGGCTTTCTTTCGTAAAAATCAGTTATTTAATAGCAATTCTAGAGACTGAACTGTGTTTTTTTCATCCCAGCACAAAACAGCCTGAGAGATACAGAAATTCTCCAATTCCACCTGAAGGCACAAGTGTTCAGATCCCATCTACAAACAAGCTGAAATTTCTTGGGGTTTGGTTTTGTTTTTTAAAAGCACAGGAGTCTTCCATTGTGGAAAATTAATCCAGCTGCTACACTGCAGGACAACGAGAAGGACAAGACTGGCTTGGTCTCTCCCAAAGGCTCAAAGCACTGTACATGAACTGCTGCAGGGAAGCATTTCCTGAGCCAAGGCAACTCTCACCAGGTTTATTTTACAGGAACACTGTTTGCCAAAGGGAACAGCAAGGCATCAGGATCAGATCTAGACTCCCACATGAAGCTGCCTCCATCCCAAGCCCTGCTATTAGCCCATACTGCTCCCAGGTTAAGAAATCAGCAACTCCTCCATCGTTTGGAGGAACCACAATGCTTTGGAAATGCTGCTGTGGGCAGCACTTACACCAGCAGCACTGGCCTCGTGTGGCAACGCTTTATGCACTTTCCAAATGTTACAGTCCAAAACCTCAGACTGCAGCACCACCAAGCTCTGCCTTGGGGGACTGCTTCTCCTTTGGCACCTTTACTACCACACCTGACATGTCAGCATCATTTTGAGCCTTACCTGCTCAATTTTCAAACAACACACAGCCCTTCACCCTTCCCACTAATTTCCAAGACACCTTGGAGCTCTGTGAGATAGGCACGTTTGACACAGAATCTTGCCCAACATTACAGCCAATAGGAAATCCAAGGGATCAACACCTCGCCTCCCCTCTTGGGACTGCCCTTTGAACAGGCCCAAGCTCTGGCACTGCTGTATCCCTGACTCTCTGCTGCCAGCATATTCCCCAGAGGCTGCCAGCAGGCACCATCCATCTCACACCTGAAGTGTCTGCACAGCATTCTCCCTCCAAGGAAGCTTTAGGGAGGAAGTTTCTCTGGAGCAGAGGATGCTAACAAAAGCAGATTACAAATCACAAGTGCTGTAGCTATAAAAATATCCCTTAATTTACTGTCTTAATTAAGGAGACCCCAGACTGCACTGCTGGTGACGGGGGCTGCCCCCCAACTCCTGCCCATGGTGGTACTCTGATGTCCTCTGCTTTACTCAAGCTCATCCCCATTTTTTTTCTGCAGGCTGTTATCAGATAGATAAGGGAATCAATGCAATGTGCTGCCACATAGCCGCTGGTTTTCCTGCTTGCATCTGGAAGATGAGAAATACCCCATCATCCCTGCTCACGTCTGGGGTTGACAGCTTCTTTCTAAACAGAAATTAAGGCTAGCACTGGTGAAACTTACCCTAATTGAGCACCATACCACCTGCTGGCAGATCACTCCTTGCATCCATCCTTGCTCCCTTGTGAGAGCCACATAAGCATCACCAGAACTGGTGCTTGAAGCCTTTAAACTACAATTTAATACAGCTAAGAAAAATCAAGCCTTCAAATACTTCATTAAGGGTTTAGGAGTATTCTCTTCTCCATGAAGGGAGAGTTCCTCATGTGAATCTTCTAACTTTACTTCCATAAAAAAGTGGCAACTTCTAACTTCCGTGTGGAAATTGCCACAAGGCTAGGTCAGAGCTGTCTTCTCACTGCTTAGAGAAGACCAATAAACTATAAACACTCAATTCAGTAAAAGGTCCACTATTAATTTGGGGTAGTGAAGGGGTTAAACTCACCCTAGAGACCAGGCAATACATCAGTACTCTAAAAAAGCTTATTCTTTTCCTCATGAACCCCAGTATCACTTGCAATAAACCCAAGTTGTCAGCCAAATTCATCTTTCCTCAAACTTGCACACATTTTCTGTGAGTGTCTAATTTAAACCCTCCCTTAGGCAGGAGAAGGCTTCTCAACACTGCAAATAAGGAAGTAAAAATTAAATCTCTTTTAAGCACCACAGCAGCAGAGAAGCACCACCTTGAGCTTGCTTCGCCCTCCAATTTTGGGTTAAAAGTACCCAAAATTAATGCCACACCATTCCCTTCCTCCTCCAGTCCAACTCCCTACTGTTCAAGGGGCAGGAAATGCAAAGCACCTGTGTTTCACAAGAGAGTCAAGGAATTTCCCTGCTTTTCACGTCAGCTCCAAGACCACACTTTCCCAGTAGGACACACACCTTGAATTGATGCACACCTCAAAGTAACTGCAATGAGTGGCATCCTTTGAAATCCAGTGCAGAGATCTGGTGCTGCATGAGCCACCAGAGCTGAAACCATCTGTACCACCCCCACACACCAAAGCAGCACCAGTCTGGCACAGCCATCGTTGTGCCCCGTACATTCCCCCCTAATGTCAGCCAATGAGCCCTTCAATGCTGTTCAGCTTCCACAGGGAGGTTTTACTTTGGGAACAGAACATGACAGGTGCCCCCAGCTGCTTTTAGATGCCAGATTTCTGGAGGAATGGTGTTTCAAAGGCCTCAAATTCTCACTGAGCTCAAAATAAATGAAGAACACTTTCAGGGTGCCTCTACGAGGCTTGCAGGACAAGCCAAGGACATGTTTCTTCTGCCTCATTTCCTCTCTCAGCTCACATGCTGAGCCAAACAAGATGAGAAATTTTGACAAACTTCAACCTGGAAACACCACTGCAAATAAACACAAAGCTCTGGCCAACAGCTTTTCCCTACAAGTCCAGTACCAGAGCCAGTGCAAAACCCCACAGAGCCTCTGGGAACCCTCCAGAGCCGAGTGTGAACACAGCAGGGCTTGGCAGAGTCACCAAGACCTGGGCTGGTATTCAAAACACCCAAAAACTGAGAAACAGAGAAACTTAACTGAAATCCCAGTATATTCTGTGCAAGTTAGTTTGAAAACAGTCTCACACTAATTCTGACATTTCCAAAGTAATTGCTCAGTGCTGATGCTGTAATTCACTATCTGCAGGTGATACTGGTTCATTCCTGCAACCTCTTCAACACTCAGATTTGTGTTTCAGGCAGCCTTATATCACACACAATCATATTTCATCTGCAGAGAACAGGCTTGAACTCCAGCTGAGCAGCGGGTTACAGAAAAATAATTTAATCTCTGCTACACACCATCAATAATGCACAGCCAACAGAGAGAGCCATGTTAACACACAGATGGGCCATAATCTAATTAACAGTGACCTTTTCTTCTCTTGCACTGCCTACAGGTCAAAACGTTTGAGTCAATTTCAAAGGAGAGATAATGCCAAAAATGGTGTTTGGGGAAATCCCTACACCTAACAATGGCTTTAACCAGCCCAGTCATTCCGACTCGAACTGAAGAATGCTTGACGGCTGCTACGAATACCAACGAAGGGATTTCCAGTTGATGTGCACGGCACAGGGAAGCAAGTCCTTATGATTAAACACCTCCCGTCTCGCTCTCTGCTCCACAAATTAACAGTTAACGCTCCGGGACAAGAACTCCAATGGAATTGTTTCTGAACTCACTGATCAATGCTGACACCATCTGCTCCAGCCTCCTTATCCCATATGCAAATCCCTCTTGTAAGAAAGGAAAGCTACTTGTTAGCAGCAGGCTCTCCACTACAAATTCTGCTACTCCGGCGTGCTCGGAAAAGAAAGCGTAGCGTTCTCTTTTTACATTATTTTAAAAGCGGGTTGCTTTCGAGACCGAGGGCATCCCCCAGAACCCGACACGGGGAATTAAGTGCCGGCTTTGCGCTGGCACGGCGACAACCTTGCCGCAGGAGCCTGAAGGTTATTAGCGGAGCGTCAGCAGCGGGAGCCGCCGGATACGGAGCCAGGAACCGGGAGATCCCTCGCGGCATGATGTCCGTCCCCTCTGCTAAGCGGGAAGAGCGATGGACAAGGAATGCCAGCTGCCCTGGCACCGAGGTGCCTTGGCTGCGCAGATTTCCACAGAACAGGAACAAAAGGCGGCTTTGGAATGAAGTCAAGCCGCACCTCCAGCCCTCGCCCCGCTCTCCCCAGCGGCCGCCGCTGCGGGGAATCACCGCTGCCAAGCACCGGGACGCGGCTCCGCAGTCTCATTTTCCCCGCCTGCTCTTGGGGCTTCCCCTGATGCTCTGAAATCAGAGCCTCATCCCTGCGCTGCATTTGCAGCCACGACTGCAGGGAGGGACAGGCGGACGAGAACAGAGCGGAGAATTTTTGTCATCGACTCCCCCAGTTCTCAGCAGACCACGGCATGCCATACCAGCAGATATATTAATAGCTCTTTACATTCCTAACTCATCAATTTTCTGTTTGGAAATTCGCTCCCAGAAAGAATTACATTGCTCTAAGAGCAAAAGCAAGAAAATCCACAGAATAGCCGGAACTGAGCAAATAGGAAAGAGTGTTGACAAAGCAGTCGGGCGATTCGGGACTGCAACAACTTACCCACCCAAAAAGATGCAGAAATTCTTCACACGGAAGCGATTTCCATATTTATATGGCATACATGGACTTCGAAAAATTCGCCTGAAATTATTAACCCTTCAAGATCCTTTGCACTCACCTTGCTAAACAAATCCCCTGTGAAGGAGATGTATTTCCTTAAGTGCACGAACCCAGAGTTGCACTAACACGGAGTTACTCCAGCAGAAATCATTCAGCTCCTTCTGTTGCAGCCAAATCCTTCTACTGTAGCTATTGCTGCAGAATGAAATCATTGTGATAAGAATTTACTCTTTTTAGTCTGGAGTACCTGTCAATAGAACATCATCTATCCACTGTAGTGGCTAAGCACTGGAACTAATTACAGACACTACATTAAAGACCCAACACGGTTTTGGTTTTTTTTTTCCTGTTCCAACAGATGCCTTGTCCTTGAAAAGACTAAAATAGCCAAGGTTAAGAAATTAGAGTGTTTCTAACTACATTCAGAAATTGGGATGGGTAGGCAGAGTGGCTTTAGTCCCGAAACACAAACAGGGATTTTAACTAGAAAAATAAAACTTAGACACCACAATCTTTATACTAAACAGAAGGCTCTCAGAAATTTTTCTCTTTTGAACATTCACGCTCTCCTCAGAAGCCCATTTTTCCAACAGGAGGCTTAAACAAGCCTCACTATTCCTACAGATGCTGTTCCAGACACGAAGGAGTGCCTGAGACGTGCGCTGGAATGCCCCGGGCAGGGAAAGAGCCGTGCCCCAGACAGCATGATCAGCTCCAGGCAGAGCATGGCAACACGACTCCACGGGATTGCATCAACTGCTGGCTTCGTGTGTAGCAACACACCGTACTCTGCAAGGAATTCATTCTATATTAATGCTTCATACTTATTTGAGCTAGGTACTTGCTTCAACTAAGCGCAGATGCCAGACCTACACAGTGGGTACGGGTTTATGTTTACAGAACAGCATTTTCACAAACACAAAACCGGGAAGTCAAGATTTCCCACGCCTGCACACCACTTGTTCCTGTAAATTTTTTGAAGCACATGAACATTCTTCACATCAGTATTTTGCTCCACTTCTGAAGCTCAGAGGAACTTGCCATCCTGCCCCAGCTGGCAGCTCCACCACCTGGTACCTAAATTACATCCTGAAATTTTAGGGCTGAAGCTTTTATTGCAGACATCTCCATCTTCATGCTCAAACTACGGAGCTCAGCGCCTCTCGATGAGGAACCCGAGCGGTTGCAGGGAAGGAAACTGAGAATGCAACTTCTCATGCCTGTTGCAGCCACAGCCCAGGGCTACAGGAAGGGGAGGGTGAAAGCAGGTTTAAATGAAGGTGCAACATTTGGACTAGGAGTTATTTCAATAAACTCATCTGGACAATCAGCCTTCAGCTGCAGCCAAAACACAAAAGTGCATTTCCCAATTTAAACCTGGTTGTTTATTAGACACAGGCATATTTTGCTCACCGTATTTATCCAATATCCTGTTACACGCTTCATTTTGTGAACACCCAGGGAGAACGGCAGGACACTGATAAATGAGTAAAACTGATAAATGGGTAAACGTCGGCCACAGTTTGGACACCACATGCACAAAAAATTGCTTGGGAGGCAGGAAAGAAGACTTCTAATCATTCTTCCCAAGAAGTAGTGTGTCCCTTTAGTGTGAAAAATTCATGTTCACAGCACCAATGAGTAAGAAAAATGCATATGCTCCACGACAAGATCATTTCTGTCTCTAAATCAGAGGAAAAGTAAGCACACTCCTGCCCTCACTTGTCCCCAAGGCTCTGCTATATGATTTCCCTGAAGTCAGCAGCTCCCAGGCTGGGGGAGCACGTTTCCAACAGTGCTCTTCATCTGTGCCAGAGGGACATTAACAGCACGAAAGGAGAGGGGAAAGAGCATGGATTTGACTCTGAAGGTTGTGGCAGGCAGCAAACCTTCCCGAGTGACATTATACATTAAAAATCTCCCTGAGCAACACCAGATATGTACATGGGAATCTCCCCAGCTTTGCTTACCAGTTGTTCTCAGTGCTCTGGCACATTCACCACCAAGCTTTAGAGCATGTAGAGAGCGTGGAGAGACCCACTGCCTGCCGTGTGCTCACAATTCCACTCCCACTTGGACAGCAGCAAGCTGTGCTGTCGGCTGACGGAGGTGGCAGGGCTTGGAAGAGCAGGCAGAAATAAACTGATTTGCAAGCTCAGAGCAACCAGCAATCAAAAGGTTTTATTGAAACTCTCAATTCAGTCCTACCTGGCTGCCTACAAATGAAAACACAGCCCCTCTCTTGTGTGGTAGAAATGGGGTAGCAAAAGCAGGAGATTCCTGAGCCTCAGGACACATTGCTCCACTTTCCAGTTGTGTGAAAAAGGGAAACGCAAGCTACAGCCTCTTGTGACATCTCCTAAAATGCTGTCTTCCTCATTTTTTTCAGGATTGCCTCCAAGGCAGAAATTCATTTAGAGAATCACCTGCATTTTCAACTTTTACTTTTGATACTGATTTAGAAAATCTGCGTTGGTACTGAACACCCTGAACCCCACCAGCTTAGCAAACGCACAGCCACAGTCCCTGCAGCACAACACTGCTTATGAACCTCACAGAGCTCATTCTTCCACCCTCAGAGGCATTTCCAACAGTCTGCCTGGCACAAAACACTGGATTTCCCATCCAGTCTCAGGAAGAAGGAAAAACCCACATTCATTACTTGCAGTCCACACCACCCCTGCTGGAATTGTCTCTGTTAACAATTACACGGGCCACAGTTCTGAACTTGGTTTTATCCTCAAGTTCCAGATTTTCAGGAATGACATGCAGGCAGGATGGAGAAAAAGAGATCCCAGGACACCTTCCCTACCTGAGCAGGAGCCCTCATGCAGTAGGTAACATACCTCAAGGCTGTGCTGCTCCTTCTCATCCCAGTGGGATGAGATCAGCGCTCTCCAGCAGAAGTGGAAAAAAAGCATTTTCCTTTGCAGAGCACAGCTGAACTGATAAAGCCACCAGAGAAAGATTTCAATCACAACAAAGGGCTAAAAAAACCACCCCAATCAACCTATTTATTAGAGATCTTGCAGGTTTCTGCTCAACTCCATGCTTTGAGAAGCAGGCAAGACACACATCTCCTCTCTGTTCCCATCTCCTATGACTATTTCTACATCACACAACTTCCTTGTTTGCTGTACCAGAAACTGGAAGTTCTTTATTATCCCATCAGGGTACCTCTATTTCAGCCAAAGAGAAGCCTCAGAATTTCTCTCACTCTGAATTAACCTCAGTTCCTTAAAGCTGGCCAGAAGGTGCATGAAAGCACCACTTCTAATATTAAAGTTTTGGGGTTTTTTTTTTTTTCCCCATTATAAAATGTGGAGGTAGACATCTTTTCCACAGCAACATGACAATGAAGGCTGTGATGAGCAAGTCCCAAGGAATTTCACCAATTGCTTGTCATGGTGTTTGAGACTCTGGTCATCCCTAAATAGGGAAAGTCCTACTGCCATGACAGCCAGGGCTTATCTCCAGCAAAACCAGCTGAAGCTTCAGATATTAAAGTAATTAAAGTTTCCTGAGTCACTTCATGAATCAGAGGTCATTCTACCTTCTCCAGAAAAGCATCAAAAACACAACATGAACACTTTTATGGGCAGGGGAAGAGGGAATGCAGGTATTTGTTTGCATTATACTCAAATCCACCTTCAGGGCTTTGTTCACCTGAGTGTATTTAAAGTGTCACCTGCTTGTTGTGAGCAATGAAGAGCAGGAGGGGTTACATCACCTTCCTGTGCAAGTGCAGCTTTTTCAGCCACGACAGGTTTTTAATGCCAACAAAATTCAAAAGTCTGTTCCAAAAAACAAGACCAGAATTATTCTGTCTTTAAAATAATTCCTAGAGAGGTATCTGGTCAAAGGTCAGGTAAGCAGGACAACAGGAACAAGATGACCACAGCACATCTCTGAGGATTAAAGACCTTTTCATATCTCCTCAGACAGTGACTAACTACAGCCTGGAGCTGCCACTACTCTTTCACTCAAGCCCAAGCCTGCTACAGCTCTGATGTGACATTTTCTTGGGTAGGCAGTGCAGAAAAAAAACCAAGGAACAAGCTGCTTTTTTAAAGAGTTATTTCCAGCATCTTTTTACTATGGCTTTAAATGGAGTAGCAAAGAAACCAAAATATTTCAATCAATAGCTGTGAAAAAGAACACAGCATTCTGCAACATGGCTACAGGGGAAGCACAAAAGCATGGATTTCTTTGGAAATACTTACAAGAGATTTCTATTTCCAAATCTCCACATGGCAGAGCATTCCAGGCCATGAGATGTCCTTGTTAATGAAGCTGTGAGCTCAGTTAACTCAGACAACACCACTATAAAGCTTGATTGAACATTTTTTATATCCATCATTAGGGAGCCTGTCTATATCCACGTCCCTTTTGCAGGAAGCTTTTCAATTTAACCTCCCAACATGTGTGCAAGTCCATCCAGAGGCACTTCACACAAATTAATGCCAGCTGCTGTCAGCAGCTAAAAGATCTCAGCCTCAGCCTGAGAGAGCAGAAGTTATTAACCTGAAGAAAACAAGGCTGCAAGGAGACCATAGAGCTCTTTCCAGGGCCTAAAGGGGCTACAAAAGAGCTGGAGAGGGACTTGGGACAAGGGCATGGAGTGACAGGACAAGGGGGGAAGGCTTCAAACTGCCAGAGGGCAGGGTTAGATCGGATATTGGGAAGAAATTCCATATTGTGAGGGTGGAGAGGCCCTGGCACAGGGTGCCCAGAGAAGCTGTGGCTGCCCCTGGATCCCTGGAAGCATCCAAGGCCAGGGTGGAATGAGCTGAACTTTAAGATTTGCTCTTGTCCACACCATATCACCTTTATCCTTCCCACTGCTGCACTGGCATCCTCTTGGAGCTACTCCCAGGACCTATTACTCTTGGGATCATGTACCTCAAGACAGGCACACACAACACACAGCAGAGCCCAAACAATGGGGTTTGAGACATTTATGAAACAAGTCGTGTAGAGAGGGAAGTACAGGAACACACACTGAATTATCCTGGTGTGGGCTTGTAGACAATTTTAGCAGGGTATTTGACTAACACTGTGCATTCACATATCCCAAGGGATGACTTCCAGAAAATAAAGCTCTCTCTTCATACATTTATGTAGGGCAGCTTCACAACATATGCTATCATCTCATTACGCTGGCTACAATGCAGCCACAATCTCCAGTTCTCCTACAAAGATCCTGATTTTATGGCATCATTTTCCAGCTGGTACAGGAATGTTAGCTTGCAGGGGAAAAAGTAAAGCAACGCTTTTCACTTCTCCTATTACCACAAAGAAGGTATTCAACAGAGACAGCAGAAAAGTGATTCTTGTGTCATTTACTAGATCCTCGCTACCCCAATTCCCACAAATTGGGCAGTTATACCCAAAACAGCAGCAGCTCAGTGCAGTCCCAGCACCCCATTTCCTTCCTCCTTTGTAAGGCTTTTAAATGAGGCTGTCTGACCAAGAGGAAAACTTTTCAGTGTCAAGTGACCTCTGGAAACCCCAAGGTGATGGTCCTGACTTTGGCAGAGATGCCCTTCAGCCCTGATAAACACCTTCTCAATCATTTTCTCATTAAAATACACAGAAAACAAGAACACCCACACACTGCATGACTGTGCCCCAAAGCCAAAGGGTTTTAGATTGCTCAGCTTATTTGAATATTATTTTGGGGGAGGTAGTGTCTAATTATGCAGCTAAACCTGCCAGCAAGAATCTGGCTATTTTTTTCCCCACCAGTTATGTACAAAAGGTCTCTGAAAGGACAGTGGGAATTAGTTTGTGGCAATAAATTATGACAAACTTGCTGATGAATTTGAAGAGTGTCTGACTGCATTTTCAACAGCTCCAGGCACTCCCTGCCTTCAGGCTCAACCCAAGATGGCAAGAGCAGGTTAACAATAATCTCTGGTGAACTTGTTTGCCTGATTTAGTAATACCTGTGATATCTAGCACATACACAATCTTTTATGTTTGGGACAGGAAACAGCAGTGGGAAGAGCAAAGGTTATTCCCCTGTGCTGTACTCTCCCCCTTCTTCCCATCAGCCATGGAAAATAAGGATCCACACCTTCACACACACACAGTGTGTCTACATGACAGGGAACTGGAAAACACCCTGGATACTACAGCTTGCTCCTGATCCACCACTGTGTAAGCAAACGCTCTTTCCCTGCTCCCTCTAATGGCCTTGTATTGAGGCAGCATCAGCAAACCTGTAATTTTAGTTTTCTTTTCATTAGAGCTCAGAAAGCCATCCAAGTCCTCTCCATGTGATATTCCTTGCCTCCCTGGGGTTCAGCTGAACACGGAAAGGCAAGATGAAAACTATCTAGGACCGTTGAGAACGGTCCCACTGGAGGGCATTCCCACTTTCCAGGGTGACTCACCCATCCCTCCTGAAGCTCATTACTAGCATGGAAAAGCCAGCCACAGTCCAAGACATGCTCCTATAAGGTCAAAGATATCACAAGCCAAATTTTGATGCTGGGCAGCTGCCTGTCCAGTCTAATAACGATTTTTCTTTTAACATAATTGTATCTCCTAATACAGTCACCTCTCCCAAGGGTTCATATGGAGCTGTTTGTATCCCCTCCTTCCAAGTTGGAAGGTATTTCTCCAGACACTGCCTTTTAAAGAGAATTTTAAAAATTCTATACAATAAGTGCCAGGAGCAAATAACACTGAGGAGTAGCAGCATAAGGCAAAGCATAAAGGTGGCACCTAGCCCATCAGCTTTGTCTCTGATCTAAGCAGCTTATAAAGAAGCAAGCCCTTCCATCTCCTCTCACCATAACCAGGATGGATTGTGAGAGCCACTGCACTCCAAGGCAGCACTTGGTGCCATCCTCACTCGGTAGGTCCTTAAGGAGGAGAGCTGTGCCACACTTTAACCATTTCCCCTACAGCCACTGAAGAAGGAAACCCATGTTTTAAGAGACAGAAATATTTCTGTCTCTGATTTGTTTGGAGAGATAAACTACATGCAACAAAACATAGAAAAACCAGATTTGGAAACAGCCATTTTGCATCCTTTTGCATTTGGAGCTCTGGAAGGTTACCTCTGCCATGGAGGTCTTGTTGCTTTAAGACAGAAATAGAAAAACAGGCCAGATTACGCATTTTCCTCAATAAATAATGCAAAAAGCCTACATGCTCCTGTGAAGGGAGATTCGAACCCGGGTCACTTCAGAAAATATCCCACCTGCTACAGACCCACTACAGAAACAACTCTCCCAACTCAGCCACACCTGCTTTGCACATCAGAGTCCCAGCTAATCATGATTTTTATCATCATTACTGTCAACATTTATAATTAACAACATGCAAAAACAACTTACAATGCAAGTCATTATGGAAAGAGAATGACAGCCCAAGTTTTGGAAAGCAGAGCTCATCAATCCCACTGTTAGCAGGACTGATAGCAGCTTGGGTTTCACTACGTCCAGTTCTGTGTACTGCTGCCTAGAAGAAATCCTTGCCCACTAATAAATCCACAGGGAATTATAAATCCTGGCTGTAGGAAGAGAAAGCAGATGATTTTTTCCAGGGGCAGGGGGACAAGACCCCTCTGAAGGGCTCCTGAGCCAGTGACGCACAGAGCTGCAGCTGCTGCTCCGCGCTTGCTGCTCCATGTCCTCAGGGGAGACAGGGGATTACTGCAGGATGTTTTCATGAGCTGGACATTGGTCAGTGCCAGCATTTCACAGCTCTAACACATGAAATAAATAGCTTGACCTCTGCTCCCTCACACCACCTCATACCCTGAAGGGCAAGCGCAGCGGTGTCAGCATCACTTCCCTCTGCACGGCGAGCACAGAAGGGGCACCACAGCCCTGCTGAAAGAGCTGGAAAGGCTATTTAGGGGAAAGGAAAGATGAGCAAAATGCTGGAGCAGTCCCACTGAGGCATCTGCTTTTCACCAACCACCTCTTCTTTATTAACTACACATTGAACAACCAAGTATTTCCTGCGCCAGCATCCAGGAGAAAACAGCCAAAACAGAGCAGGCAGAGTTCCAGCAGCACGACTTCAGTGAGCACAGACTCCTTGAGAGGTTTCCTCAAGCCACACAGAGCCAAGAATACAATGCACAAAGCCCAGCTTAGGAGCGTTTATGGCACAGAGCTGCAACACTCCCCCCACAGCCCTGTGTGGAATGGTTTGAGGAGAGACAAACAGGACCATAGGGTTTTTGTCAGGTTACTGACACCACAAGAAGGCCATGGCCAGAAGGCAGCTTTTTGCTTGGTTCACCAGTTGAATAATTCAGTGATGCCTTTTTAAGAGGGCTCAAGCTTTTTTAGAAGTAATGCTCATTTCTTCCTAATTTCATGGTAGAATCCCCCAGTTCCCACTTTTTCTTTTAAACAGCTCTTTAGAGCCTCAGCTGTTCTTGCTGGCAGCATATAGTGGAAAACATTAAAGAAAAACAATACACGATCAAAAATAAAATTTGCTAAACCCCACGATTTCTAGGGCAACACAATGAAAAACAAGTCACCTCCCTTTTTCCTCTCAAACTCCAGCAGTTTTAGATCTCCATTTCAGGCAGGCTTAGTACCTCAACTGACCTGCATT
Source organism: Corvus cornix cornix (assembly GCF_000738735.6). Taxonomy (NCBI): domain Eukaryota; kingdom Metazoa; phylum Chordata; class Aves; order Passeriformes; family Corvidae; genus Corvus; species Corvus cornix. Next base: position 35,989,010 of record NC_046336.1, on the reverse strand, counting down.
TTCCAGCACAACAAATTTATTCCAAAACAATTCATGTACCCAAGATCCTGCTAATTACATTTCACCCCCTTACACACACAGAAAAAGAGACCTTCTTCTTGGCTCTCAAGAGTACCAGATCACATCTAGATTTGCCCCCAGGAGGATTCTTCCAGTGAACTCGTATTTCAAAGCAGCAGAGATGAAATAGCACAGAAAACCCAACTGAGATCACAACTGGGCATTACAGCACCTATTCCACACTTCTGTGTTCCTCACATGGCACATGAGGAGCCAAAAGCAATCAAACCCACAGGCTGGAGGTGATGCAAGCAGCTGCTGACCTGGATGGGAAGCCTTGGAGGCAGTATCTGAAGCTAAGATGTTTCTGTACCTTTTTCACTCCAGGCTGTCAACGGGTTTCTTACCTACAGCTCTGCAAGCAGGAGATGAAGTCATTGATGTGCTGCAAAACCCTGCAGAGGGACTAAATACATTGAAGTCTCCACTGCTACCCAGTTAAGTGTCACAAGAGACCTTTAACAGAGCATTCGCTCCCAGCACACTGTTACCTGTTCCTCAGCACCCCACACCACAACTCAGGGCTTTTGGGCTGCCATTTACTATTGCATGTACTCACTCTAATCAAAGCCTCTCGGGATATCACAAATCTCCTCCACTGATTTTTTTTATACAAATAGTAAGTTTGTGGGCAATCTGTTGGCTACAAAAGACTTCTTTACAGGTACCTCTTTTGATACTTCTGTATCAGCACTGGTGTGGCCACAGGCCCAGGGCAGAGCCCGTCCCCTGTGCTTGCCCTGCTGAGGGACCTCAGGGCTGTGTCCAGTTCTGGGCCCTCCTGGCCAGAGAGCCCTGGAGGGGCTGGAGCGTGTCCAGGGCAGGGAACGGAGCTGGGAAGGGGCTGGAGCCCCAGGAGCGGCTGAGGGAGCTGGGAAAGGGGCTGAGCCTGGAGCAAAGGAGGCTCAGGGGGGACCTTGTGGCTCTGCACAAGTCCCTGACAGGAGGGGGCAGCCGGGGGGGTCGGGCTCTGCTGCCAGGGAACAGGGACAGGACAAGGGGAAACGGCCTCAGGCTGGGCCAGGGGAGGCTCAGCTTGGACAGCAGCAGGAATTTCTGCATGGAAAGGGTGCTCAGGCCTTGGCAGGGGCTGCCCAGGGAGCTTTGGAGTGCCCATGCCTGGAGGTGTCCAAGGAAGGGCTGGAGGTGGCACTCAGTGCTCTGGGCTGGGGACAAGGTGGGCATCGGGCACAGCTTGGACTTGATGATACTGGAGGTCTTTGCCTGCCTCAATGACACTATAAAAACATTTTGGTTCCTACAGCATTTTGCAATAAATATTTTTGTTTTAAACAGCTGCAGATACTTTTCTTCCACAGGAGCAGAATATTAAATGCTTTCATTTTAGAACACATCACACTAAATTCTCTACTGTGCATTCAGCAATGCCACAGTATTTTAATTTTTTGTCCACATCTGCTGATACAGGCACAGAGCAGTGCCCAGGCAATAGTATCTACTACGATTTGCACAACTCATGGCACTCCCAGAACCACGACAAGCCTCTGACACTCCTGCCAGCGCAGTGCATTATTCATCAGATCTTTTTATAGCTACACCCGCCCAACAACCAAGATCTCTTGCTCTCGACACTTCTCCCTGGATCCTTTGCTGAACAATTTCAAGCCAAGTTTTACAAAATTGGGAAGCTTGGCTAAAAGCACCTATTATGTGCAGCACTGTGTAGAACTTAAAAGCCACAAGAAAGTGCAGTAGAATCACACAAAAGGAGTAAAAGCATCAAGAAAGCAGTTTAAGAGATGGAACAAGCACTCTCTGGACATGCACCAAAGCACACACAGGTGAGCAGTCAGTTCCCCAATTCTCTTCTCGAACATTCTGCACACATTTAAAGGTGTAGAGGCTCCCTGGCACAATTCCTCTGCAAAGCCTTGGACTTTCCACTGATTCCACCCAGCAATAAACATGACCTTGGCAATATTGCTTCTCATCTCATCCCCAGCCTTTCCCTGCAGGAAGAAGACAAGCTTCCAAAGGATAGCAGGTCTTCCACATCAGCCACTAGCAAAGTGCAGAGACTGAAGTATCAGCTATCATCTCTAAAATATGGGTCATCATAATCACCTGAGCAACAAAACTTCACAGCAGGTGGACTGGGCAAAGTTCAGGGAATGCAAAAAGCCTTTCCCACCCTTTTAATCTGTGCATGAAGGCCAAAGTGACTTCAGCAACCTGTTAGGTCACAAAGCTAAAAAATAATCCCTATTTGGAGAAACGTCTTATGCATACACAACTAGAAAAAGGTATGAGGTAAACAGAATTCCTTTTTCTTTCTAGGAGAGGAGAACAAAGTTACTCACCAGGAATAAATGTTCCCCATTTTTTGGGAAAGCCTGTCCAAGCCCTCATCATCCTAAGCTTTTTCCAACTTACTATTTAAGCCTAAACTGGGGAATACAACCATATGGGGGGAGGAATAAGCAACAAAAGCAGCAGAGAGGAGTGCTTGAAAAAGCTGCCACCCCTCCTGAACACCGACACACCAACAATTACACGGAGGGGAAGGAAACAGGAGTGTTCTCTGTGGCAAAGATAAACACTGTCTCCCAAAATGCTCTGTAATCAGGGCAGTAATGACACAGGGAAACTGAAGGATGGGAAGAATTGTTACATCCTAAACAAGGACTTACAGTCGGGCACAACAGGTACAATATCCAAAGGCTAAGTTAAAGGATCTCTGGATTAAGGCATTTGCCAAGCAAAAAAAACACCCAAAACAAAACAAAAAAACCAACCAAACAAAAAAACCCCCCACCAAAACAAACAAACAAAAAAAAGATGTAATCACACAATTATTTCTACATGTTCCCGGGAATATCCCAACCTGGTACATCACACAGATGCTTGCAATGCAGCCAGTGGAAGGTGTAATTCCAGGGGAGTTCAAAGTCTCAATTTTCAGTCCTCTTTTAAAGGTCTGAGATATTTACTGTTGATACCAAAGCAACATTAAGGTGCCAACTCTCAAGCAACACTCAGGATCCTTCATCACTTCAGATTAGAGTAGTGCTGCATGACTGACTCCCACTTTTGCACTTTTGAGATATTGAAATTCATGCCAACTTGTACAGAGTCCTACCAGAAATACTGACCATATTTCTCTCCTTAAAACCCTTTCCTCAGCAGAAACATTTATTTAAATTCAGGACAGGCAGGAAACCAGAAGCTTCTCTGCTCTTCAGTGCTGACAGGAGCTGTGTTGGTCTAAACAAGGGCTTATTCCCTGCACTCTCTCCAACAACCTGGCAGCCATCAGGTCACAAGGATGTTTCTACCCCATCTAAGAGGTGAAAGGGTGTCAACACTAAGATTTCTCAGGAAGAGCAGACTAGGTTACAATGTCAACAGAAAGGAAAAGGCAGCATGTCAAACTGGGATGACGTGGAAGGAGAGAGGGGGGAAAAAGGAATCACCATTGTCACATTCAACACAAAGGCCACAGGAACACAGGTCATGGAACCCAAGTGGGAAAATCATCACCGAGGGAAGTACGGAGACTGAAGAGACCAAGATTTACTCCAGTGCAGCAGCTATTTGGCACAGCTATAGAGAAACAATCAAAATTAAGGCCCACCAGGCTCAGCTCAAACAGTCAGGAGGTTTCTGTTCCTGCTGGTTTTGTGAAATAAACAGATTAAAAGGTTGGGGAGTTACTGAAATGTGCATATTAAAAACAGCTAACTGTAGGTTTTGCTCTGTGTAGTTACCAACACAAATGTTTACCACTTGCCAAAGTAGTCCCATGCAAATATCACTACAGGATTTTGCAAATAACTCTGGCTACGAGCTGAACCTGACTTTGGCTCCCATCCTCCTACCTGAGCACAGGCATGCATCACAAACTTGTACAGTCATTTCCATGGAATAAAACACTTCAGAGGACTTAAAACACCTGCCCAGGAGAACTCCCTTGTAAAGAACCAAAGTGGAAATCATGATCAACATATCTTCAACCCGAGAAACACAGAAAGTGAGAACCAAAAGGAAAGAATGCAGTAGGGCAGCGTCATGGCTAAATATTATTTGTTTATTGCCCTGGAGGGACCTTGGCTCCAGCCACCCCACTGGTTCCACCAGCATCCACCAGGAACAGTTTACTGCCTCATTGTCTAAACAATGACAGAAGCTACTGGATCCAGTTAGACTTTGCTCCCAATAAAGTTTCTTAAGGGACACACAGTACTGCAAGTCACTGAAAACAAGACCCTCAACTTCCTTGACCAAAATGCCTCATTAGTTCCCCATCTCCCTCCTTGGCAAGGGACAATCCACCAAGTAGAAGCAGTTCTGGAATCCTACCTAAAGCCTTCATGTCATTTCAGGCTATTCATTACATCTGTCAAGAACTTCCCCACACAAAGAAAAAATTACATGCGGATTTCTTTTTGATTCAAAGCTCAGCCATCAATTAAGCTGCTAACAAACAATTGCAGAGTCTCTCTAAAAAGCCCCCAGTATCCAGGATTGCAGAGTAAGTCAGCATTTAACTCCATGCCAAGTATATTTCAGCTTTTAAAAGCTCTAACAGTCAGATTAGGAAGTCTGGGGAGGGGGGGAAAATTAACCAAGGCTTTGCTACATGGAGACAGAAGCAAGAAAGCAAAGCCAAATTAGGGCCACTTTGGTTCAGAGCACCTTAACTGAAGAATTACATCAGGCTTAGTATCACTGAAAATTCCAGAGGCTTAAATTCCATCCTGACACCACAGCTGATTCCTCACTCAAAATTAATTCATCGTTAGAGATGACCAGCTGCCATGAGACATCAAAAACTCATTACAAGCTATAGGAGCTGGATGCTGCAGGACTGAATTCCATCTCATCTTTAAGAGGTTTTTCCTTCAGGAAGCAGAAGCTCAAGTTGCTAGATTAGTCATGCTTACAAAAGCACAGGGACAGCTCCACAGACTCTGGTGAAAGGGAAAGCCCAGGCTACACAGGGAGAGTGCTCCAGGCTTTCCTAGACAGCAAAAAGCCTTGCCCTCAGCAAAAAGGAGAAAATAGGATTTTAAAACCCCTTGGATATATTTGAAGCATTAATAATGTTTTTTCCTCTATCAAATATACCATTTAATCAACAAGTTTTTTCTTGCCTCATTTTTTCCTTCTGTAGACATTCATGTTTCACAAGTGCCCCAAATCCCAGACAAATTGCCATTCCAAATACTGTGTGTATAGATATATATAAACTTTAAACTACCATTCAAAATACTGTGTGTGTACACACACGTATATCTGAAATGAAGGCTGCACATTTGCAAGCTCTGTTGTCATCATGTTTTCTATCACCTCAGAAAAAGGAATTCCCTTTACCTGGAATGAATTATTAAGGTGAATTTGTTCCAAGGGAATGCAAGAGCGGGTCTTGGTCGGTTCCTAACATTTGTTTTCTCTAATCATCCGAGTGTTTTCCAAGGCTTTGCAGGGGAGGTACTGCATTCATCTCCCAGCATTGCAGCCTTCTGGCTGCACTGGGAAGAAAGAGCTCACAAGGACTTGAAGGAGGCTCCAAGCTCAAACACCTAAAAGACAACGCTTCATACATGTGCCCTGCTGTTTCATCAGTCTCCCACTGCCTGTCTCCTGCCTCACTCCGTTACCTCAAAGGAAAGGAAATTAATTGCTCCAAAGCAAGGAAGACTGGTTGTGTCAGCGCTCCTAATGATATTCAGGCACCCTCCACACCAGCGTGCTGGCAGACAAGTCATCTCCCAGCCAAAGAGGGGTGGGGAGGTAAAACACCCAGTTAAGACCAGATGAAGGCACTTGTTCTCTCCCTTAAGTAGGTGTAGTTCACTTCCCAATTACCTAATGCATAATTACACCTGGAGGTGCTTCCTGTCACTCTGGATCTGTTCTTGCAGTGCCTTTATTTTGGCAGCTCCATTTACACCAGTGGGCTTAGATTTCCAGGGGAATTACAGGAGTGATCAAGCCCTCCTCACACTCCCATTTTAAGGCTAATTCCGTTGGGTTAAGGGCTCGCAGTCGGCAAGATCTTACTAGAGGAGGCAGAGTTTACATTGATTTAAAACTAGTGGGCCATTGCAATCAGTAATTCCCACACCACCAGCCTCCCCCCAAGGAGTACAAACAGGAGTACAAACAGAGCCTTGAAACAAAGCAAGGCTTCAATCCAGCCTTCCCGTGTGTGCCAGAGCACAGATACCACCCCTAGCAACAACTCCAGCGAGGAACATTTCTGTCCTACAGCCCAAGCTGGTGCCTTCTGCAAGACTGAACCTGCCAGGCACTGAAGACAGGTTTAAAAAAAACCCAAAAAAATGGAGTAAGCGTCTATCCATTCAAGTCACTTACAAAGCAGACCAGCTCATCAGTGGCCTTGACTTCACCCTCTCAACAGTTCAAAAAACTCCAAACAGGATATTCAAGTAGGGCTGAGCAGCCAATCACAGGAAATTAATTTCATATTCTGCTACAGGGAATGAGGCAGCTTCCTTCCAGCTGAGAGCATGTAATTATTTGGCACCAACTGGCTCCATCTCAGAAGCTATGCCAGCAGCTGCACAGCCCCTTTTGGTAGGGTCAGTTTATTTTTCCTTTGTCTCAAAGCTATTGATTCTCCAATTCTACCAATTGCCTGGAGAAATATAAGCTCCCAGGAGGATTTGAGGCCAAGAGATTCTCTTCCATGCAAATAATTTTGCAAAGCACCAACTCCAGCCACCAAGGACAGGGCAAGGCAAGCACCGCAGCACAGCCCAGGCTGGATGGGACCTCCAACACACATGAAGCTGTTTTTCTCTTTTACTCCAGCATTAACATGGAACATAAAAGCCCAAAATATCTCTAGCAGACTCTGAAAGGAAGAACATCTGTCCTTATCCAGGGATGTGACAAACAGATGGTGACCACAGCTTTTATCTCCCCAAAGCAGCATGAGTAAGTTAAAAACTCAAAACACTCTGTTCTTAACTGTCCACTCAAGCTCTATTGAGTCAACTCATCTGCTTTTATAAAAATATTGTTCCACCTTCATTTTTCCTAATAAACCTTCATTTTTCTTAATAAACACCATTTAGAAGAGATTTATTGACAAGAACTATTATTACTAACAAGATGTGGCCAATGACAGGAATGTCTCATTAGTCCACACATTGATATCATTTCCAGAGCAAATTTCAAGCAAAACTCTGAGACTAAACATTTTTTCTTTTCAAGATGGAGACTCAAATAAGGGTTCCTGTCCAAGATATTTAAGGATGTCGTTATTATTCCAAGCTGCCTCTAATGGGTGATTTGAGGGGGAGGTTGTTTTTGTTTTGTTTTTAGAATCACAACCAGTTACAGACAGTCTCTCTGTAAAGGAGAAAGAGGAATTCACAGCAAGTAGCTCTGGTGCCAATATTTCAAAAACAGGCAACTTGCATAATCTTAAAAGCATTCATATGGAAGCTCTCCTTCAGAAAGGGGCCTTTGATGATGCTGTGGTTTTGACAGCAAGATCCTTATATGGATTCAAACCACACAAAACATTTTACACAGAGTGTCATTGTACCGCTGATCACTAAGGACATGCTGAATGAATGGAGGCCAGAACCAGAAGATTCGTGGAGGCCTTGCGGTTCCTAACTTGCAAGTTTCATACCAGGAATACCAGAGGACCTTGGCAGAACTTTTGTTTTTGTTTAGACACACACAGTTTTCCCAAGAACAAGCTCCCTGCCAAAAGAGCTCCCAGCCAGGGACGCTCCCAGTGCCTGGAGATCAGCAAGGAGTGACCAAGGATGAGGGGGTTGTGCTGTTCTGCAGAAGCTGGACACCAACCCCCAGAGAAATGGGCTGCAGCACACATTTCCCGAGTATTTATAATGGAAGCAAGATAAAGAAGTGTCATTTCCAGGAAGTGACATTAGTGTGAATGGGGTGTTACATCAGTTAGGCAGGCTGCAGTGCCCTGACAGTGCGACAAGGAACTCTTCAGCTGCTAAAGCCACTCAGCACATTCACCTGCACCTAATCCTTCCTCTTCCCCAGAGCCTCCTACCCACAACAGGCTCCCTGTGCCTTTCCAGGGCTGAGAACCACACACACAGAGCACACAGAGCTAAGGGGAACAACCTTCTGGCAACAAACCCTCGAGAGCAGCCCCAATACTTCAATTTTTCTTCAGCTTTAGGAGGAAAATGCAAGCTGAAGATTTGATGTATTATTGCACGCCAGTTGTGCTTCCCAAACCTCTAGGGAGAAAACCAGCTGGGAAACATGAGCACAGGCACTAGGAAAACACCCAAGGTGCCTGTAGAGTCATGCACTGTAGCTGCTGGTGCTTCCCAGGGAGTCCCTCCTGATGGGAAATAGGACAGCATTCCCGTGTTCCAAAGGGCTCAGAGCTCCCATGCCAGACATGGTGTCACGCAAGGAGCCAGCACAGGGTTCCTGTAAAGCACACTGAGGGAAAAGGAAAGCCCAGTGTATGCTTTGACAGGCTCTGAACACAAGCTCATTAAATGGTCAAAAATTAGGTAACAAAAATCTGTTTTCAGAACTGCTCTGGAGAACTTCTGGAGTTCCATGAAATTTTTGTGCAACACTACATGAAGCTCCACTGAACACCAGAGCAAGACTGCCGTAATTAATTTCACTTGTCAGCAGTTAGATGTGGACATACCCCATCTCACTGAAATGAGAATTTACATTTCCTTTGTCACTTGTTCAATCAGAGACTACATATTAAGCAGGATTAAATTGTGTCATTTTTGCAAAAAGCAACATCATTATTATAGCCACAGGGATTCACAGAGGAAATCCATTCTCCACAGGATTTTTTTTTCCCTGAGAACAATGCTAAGCATTTAAAAATTTTCTATAATACATAGGTGTTTTGCTTGAACTTCCCTGCCTGGGTACCAAATTTAAATTGGAGAGTTCCAGCAGTGCCCAGTAGTAAAATCTTATAAATCTTTTCTGCCTGTTAGGAGAACATTTGCACGCACGGAAACCTCATGCTGCAAAAGGCTTTGTCCTGTCTCAAAAAAATGCCCAAAAACACCACTTGCTTCCCCCAAACCTGGAGACCACTTCAGTCCAGGAGCAGCAGAGGAGGAAGGAGAGCAAGGAGCAGATCCACAAGGTTAACTCAACAGGATGCTCCTGGCTGAAAGCACCTGCAATGTTCTTGGATGTGCCAGGCTTTTTATTTACAGCCGCTGCAGGAAGGCTGGACAGGGACAACACAAGTACCAGAATTTCTGCCTCAGAAACCCAGAGAGCAGCTGATCTACAGAAAAAGGCAAAAAAACAGTCAGGAGCCTGCTCCTTCCACAATCTAGGAAAAAACTGAGGGGTGGAAGCAGCTGTGGTTCAGGCACCGTGCAGCACTATCACATCAGTATAACTTTTCTGTCTCTTAGACGACTCCATTACTCAGGAGTCAGGATCCATCTGTTCCCATTAGAGTGTAAAATGCCTCGGTGTGACCCCTGTACAGCTCTTTATTGCCACACACATCTGTTCTTCCTCTATTCAGCCTTCCCATCACCCCAGCATGGTAACACACCCCCGCCCAGCTATAAAATACATACATCAGAAGAAGAAAAGCACTCTCCAGCTAGCAACTGTAGCCTCACCATTTAGGCCACATGAATTTCTAGGAAAGCACACAGAGCAAAGTGTTTGAAATAGCTTTCCTAATTCCAAGGTGCTGCAAAACAAAAAAAAACAAAAACAAAAAACCCCCAAAAACCAAAAACAACAACAAAAAAAAACCAAACAAAAAAAACAAACAAAAAAAAACACCAAAAAAAAATCAAAACCTCCTCCTACACAACTCTTCTGGCTACTGCAGAATCCTGCTAAACCTGAATTAGGCTGCAGCCAGTGGGGAGCACTGACGTCCTGCAGTGCTCCCAGGCCACCAGGACAGCCTGTGCTTCTTGAGGAGACTTCCTGAAGCATCCACCCTGACAGCTTGTCTCTACTCCTCTGTCCAAGAGCTTGGTAACTCCCAGTAGTTACTGCCCATCACAGCACCCTCAGACAGACCTCTGACCACTGCCAAAGACTGGAGACTTCGGAAGAGAGAGTAAAAATCAAACCAGTCTGGAAAGCACAGTTGTCATGAGTACAGGGGACAATAAGCAGGTAAATAACCCACCCAGGAGCATCAGCTCAGCAGGTCAGACTCTGGTACTGCTGGGGCATTCATGGCAATGCTCCCTCTGATTCTGCAAGCTCTAAATACCATTCAGTCCCTAGGTCATGGAATGGTCTGGGTTGGAAAGGACCTTAAAGCCCATCCCATTCCATCTCCTGCCACAGGCAGGGACACCTCCCACTATCCCAGGCTGCCCCAAGCCCCATCCAACCTGGCCTTGGACACTTCCAGGGATCGAGGGGCAGCCACAACTTAATAATCTTGACAAATCATGAAGCTGCCAAAGTCATATTCCATGTACAACCCTGTGTCCAACATCACCTGGCTTTGCAGCCATGAGCAACAGGCTCGTTGAGCAGAGCCAGACTCACACACTGCACTGGTCCCAGTCTGCAAATTAAGCTTTTTACAAAGAGTTCAGGATGGTCCTGGCCAAGCCACAACCCTCACCCAAATCAGAACATTTCCGCAAGTAGAATTTAGCCCAAAGATTATGGTAATAGCAGGGGGGGAAAATGAACAGCAGCGCTGAAAACCAGAAATCATGGTCATATATTAATAAAATTGCACTGAGATGCTCATCCATCACATGAGGAAAGTATGCTTGGATCCTGTCCTGTATTTCAGGAACCCCTCTGCTGCAGCTTTGGTAGAGCTTGATAAAACCTCCAACAAACCTGGAAACCAAAGCCGATGGAAAAGCTCCTCTCAAATCATTAATACCTACAATCCCCCACTATCTGTTCAAAGTACACAAGGGGAAGCACCAGGAGAGAACACCAACCTGAAAAAAAAACAAACCAACCCACACAAGTCTGAACAGCCTCACGCTATTTACAGACACACAAATCTCTCCGCACATTGATAAAAGTCTCTGATTTTGGTAAATTTGCAAGAGATTAGGGCTGTAGGGGGCTCAGGCAGGACACATCCTGCCTGCCCTTCCCATCCCAGCCAGCAGCCCCGAGGAGAGGCCCAGGCTCACCTGTGATCACTGCTATTATATAGACTTGTACCACTGATGTCTAATCCTGATCTTCATTAAAAAACTACCAAGAAATCCCTTTCTATTACACTTACATTTATGCATGTTTCCAGGGGCAGGAAAAAAAACCCCAGACAATGCCTTGCAGGTACAAACATCCTGCCCAGGATCAGCGAGATCTACAAGCCTCAAAATCCCAAGGAATAATTGACTGGTGCAGTCCTAACAAGTGCACAACCACAAGTGCTTGCCACCACCTTCCTCCATGTGTTTACCTGCAAACAGATTGGGCATTGAAATGGAAATATGGAGCAGGAGGGCTTGGTTCAATCAGCTTTGGAACAGGTATTTAGAATCTGCTCTCCAGAGCATGCTGCCAGCTTTGCCACTAAGATTGTGTGATTTTTCAGGTGATAAACACAGTTCACACACCAATCCCTCACAGCAATGCCAAACTGATTCTCAGCTTACGAAGATATGGATAAGGCTCTCCCAAGTTTAGCCTTTGGAGGAAATAAACTTGGGGGAGCCTGAAGGAACTAAGTGCACTTATTCAAAAAACATTCCATCTGCTTCCTGGTAAAACATTTCCCTCTCCAGAGATCGGCACGTGAACTGTGTTTATCACCTGAAAAATCACACAAGTTTTGCTTCCATTTGGAACAGGTCTGATACAGTCTGTGCTCAGGGTTTTAGTGGTTTTTTTTTCCTCCCCTGCTACGTGTCTGTCAGACTGAACAAGGCGCTCACTTTGACCCGAATAAAGCAAAACTGAGTCACAGCTGAAAAATGCAACATTCCTTATCTGCACTTATCCCATCCCATCAGGGATTCCAGCCTGAAACACCTCAGTAAGGAAAGATAACAAGAAAGAAAGAAAACCTCCTGTGTTTGTAAACTACGCATTACCCATTCAAAATACAAATGTTGTGTTACTTGTGCCAAAATGGCCTAAGAAAAAAGAAAACCGCTGTGCACTTGTAATGTCAAACCCCAGTCTAACACGAGGACAGCACCTGCAGTTTGGTACCAAGAATGTTTATTTTAATCCAACTCACGCATTCATATTCCCACCTACTGCCAAAATCTATCACAAAAGCAAGGTAGAGAACAGATGATTCTCTAAAGCAAGGGGGGCTGGGTTTTTTTAAAATCATTCAGAACAAGTTCACTGAACAGAACTTGTCCCAGATACTTGACCCGCTACAGAGTATCAGCCAAATCCCTTCTCAACTGAGGCAGCCCACAAACCTCGGAATAAATCCACCTTAGACAAGCCAAAAGCATTAAGTCCACCAAATATTTGAGAGTATTTCTTGCAATCTGAGACAGGAACAGACAATCCATAAGAGACAGACCACCACCTGAAAGGCTTCTTCATCATTTCCACCCCTAACACTTAAATTGATTAGAGAAGAGAGGTCAGAGCTCACATTGAAGGTTCTGTGTGTTTCCACAGGCTGAAGTGGGTGCACAAATGGTTTTCTGCTCAGGCACGATAGCACAGAACCGAGCAAAAGACTCCCAGTTATCCAAAATGTACACCTGGTACATAAATACAGGCCCAACCTACAATTTCAGGTTATCAACAGAAGTGTCAGCACACTCCCTGAATAAGCAGGTCAGGGATGTCCCAGCAGCAAAGGCAGTCCAGGAGGGTGCAGGTAGATAAATTATCATAGTACTCAAAGGTTCTACAAACAGCAGACAAATACTCATCCATCTGAAAATGCCACGAATGTAAATCCATCCTCCTGCACCAGCCCTCCTGCTCTTGCTGTTTATAGCCTCCAGCAGAAGTGATGGAACTATAAAAGGACTCCCTCATTACCACCGGCTCAGCCTTCAGTAAACTGAATAGCTTCAAAAGAGGAAAGAGAAATCCAGCCCGAAAATGCATATCTTGCCAAACTGGCTCTGGCTGATGTGTGAGATATTCCACCAAAACAGTCTCACCACGGAGGATGCAACTGTGCCTGGGCTACAGGAAGAGGGAGGAAAGCAGGAGTCAGTCCTAAACTAGGAAAGCTGAATTTATTTGCCATTACATTACTTTTCATTGGAGAAAAAAAAAAAAAAATGCAGATATTCAATTTGTTCTAAATCATCTGTCAGGTCAAACACGAGAAAGGTGAACAGCTTGATTGGTAAGACCCAGGGTGCTGTAACCCAAGACGTTTTTCTCCCCAGCAAATACTCCTAGCCGGGAAAAACTCCCAATTGCTTTCTCCTACTGGGTTGCCTGAACAGGGAAAAAAAAAAAAAAAAAAAAGTGACGTTTTGTCAGTCCTTCAGAAGAGCAGACCATCAACTCCTTTCAGTGTTCAGAAGCTTAACAGCCATCTAAGGCACTGCTACAGCCTGAAGGGGGGCAATTATGGTGATAATTCCCCTGAATCTGTCTAAATGCCTACTAAAGGAACACTTTAAATAAAAGCTTTCACTTGGGCAAATATCCAGCCAGTTCCCCAGTAATACAGCTCTAAAAAACAATTCCATAATGAATGTGAGTTATTAGACTTAGAAATTCTCCTGTACACTTAAAACCCCTCATGCAAAAAGCCAGAGGCCTATGATGAAACGAACTGGTCTCCATATCCACCTCATTCAGAAATGTCACAACAATTTCCCTTATCAGCAAATAGTGAAAGTCCTATAAAATCCCATCTCAACCATAATAATTCATACTGCCTTTTCTATTACTACTCAAAAATTGATCAGCCAACTGCTAACCTTAAACAAATGCAGATTAATGCTGCTTTTTTTAACAAATCCCACCTATTTTCTCCCAAATTATTTTTCAGTCACACTTCCCAATTAACAGGAGGATACATCCAGTGTAGTCAAAACCCTTTTGGATTTTGGTGCCATTTTTCAAGTTATTCTCCAACCACATTCACAGCTCACACCTTTGATGAAACTTTAAGAACAGGTATTTTCTTTTTGCCTTTTACATGTTATGCATTAGAAAGAAGTTCCTTGCCATGAACAGACTCTGAAACTTGAATCAATGGTGATACTCAACGCCTCTTAACACCTCTCCAAGAGCTGAAATCTTTACTACCCAAGCCTTCCAGGTTTTTATTTTCATGCTGGTAGACATAAGGGTGAAGATCAGGACGATAAAATAGGGAAGAGAGGAACAAACAGATGCCAGCAGAGAACAAGTAACATGGCAGGGGTGGAGGAGAATTAGTGAAGAACCTCGTTAGTCAGGCAGGAGTTTAATTAAAGTGTGGAAAGAACAGCGTTGCCAAACTCCAAAATGAAATTACTCGGGACTAGAAGTATCCAGCCCCAGAGCTCAGGCACTTCAGGACAAATGAAGATTTACAAGGCCTTAAGCAACCTGACGTGGCACTGAATCCAGCCACGCTCCAAAAAGGTGGAAGCTGCCAAGCTGCAAAGACTCTCTCCAACAAAAGCTACCCAGTCACTCCCAACAACTGCTCAGGTTTACTGCTCATTAACAGTCACAAGGAAAGCTTGCAAAATTCGACCTTCTTCCAGCTTGAACACTGACTAAGCCACAACAAGAATAATTCAAAATATCTTAACTTCCTTCAAGCTGATCTAATTCTCCAATCTAGAAGTTCCCAATGGAAAAACCCACAAGGGTGTACTCAGCCACCAACATATTGCCAACCAAATCATCATCGCCACCCAGCCCCGAACACGACCTTTTTAACCTGCCAGGTGTGATTAGTTAATCATTTCTTTGCCCAACAGAAGATGATCAGCCCCAGCTGAAAGTCCTGATTGGATGCAATTTCAGCTAAGGAGTTGCCCATAGTAACTTTTCACACCACAATACCACCCACTGGTACTCGGATTTATCCCAGTGCCCTTTAAACTTTGAATCATCTGTGAATTTCACTCGAGTTTTCATTCCCCCAAGCTCTCACATGGTCACACTGCCACCAGAATCATTCAGGTGCTGTGTCCTGTGCTCAGGCACAGCTTCCACACTCGGCTTGGCAAAAGGAGGAAAAGGAAACCTATTCCATGAGCCCATTTTGAAGCAGGAATATCTCCACACCTAATTAAATCAGGTTTAGTTGACTTGAACTTTGTCACGAGAAAAACAACTTGACATTTTTAAGAAAGCCTTACCCAAACCATCTGCTAGTGACAATTGTTTAGACATCTATCTCTAGGAAAAGCCAGATAATCCTGCCTACATAATTTCCTTGAAAAGGTGACAGCAGAATTTTAATATTGACCTATTTGTTAGCTTGCAGTCAGAATAAAACTGACTTTGTACACAAAAAGGAGGAATTTTTCACCACCATATCCAGCACCCTATCACACACAACCCAAACAGCAGACAAATATTTGCGTGCCTTCACCTTTATTTACTTTATCCAGCCACTGACATGCTTAAAAAGGCATTTCTTTGTCCCTTACCCTGCCAATATAAAAGGCTCATTCTGATCTAAGCACACACATAACCAAGACACCAGGCTGGTTGTAAAGCTTCCCCACGTTTTCTCCTGAATTGAGACATTTTTCCTGGAGTTACTACTAAAGTATAAACAAGGGTAAGAAGCACCAAAACCATCCCTGACACAGTTCTCAACTTTGTTAGGTACTCTCTTTAAGGTGTGGGGAAAGGCTGGAGAAGAAAACAAGGCTTGTAAGACAAAAACCTCACTTCCCCCAGGTCTATCCTGGTGGTAAAGGGCACTTCCTTTCTCTGCAGAAAGTTTAGTTCTCCCAGTTGCTGAGCACTCACAATACACATCCCAAGCTCTGGCCCAATACGTGAAGGTGAGACTTGAAATGCCAGATAATTACAACACAACACATTAAGTAACACAGAAAGCTAATTCCAGCCCAAAACCCTGCAGGCAGAAATAACAGGTATCACTCACCACACGCTCCCTGCTGAGGAAAGAGAAGAACTGAGGCAGCACCAAAAGAGGGAGAGATGCTCTCCCAGCCTTTTTATCCTGCTCACCACCCTCACCTGGGCCCCGGGGCAGCTGCCCCTCATTAGGCTGCTCCACACCCAGCTGTTCCTCATTCCCCTAATGGGCACAAAGCCTCTCCAGCCCCCGGGGCCAGGTGGGAACCATCTCTTCAAACCCACCAGGGTGGGGCTGCCATCCTCTGCCCAGCTGGTTTTGATCTGGGCACTGAGCAAAGCTGCTGAGGGGACACAAAAACCCCCATTTGGGGGGACTGTTGTGTTCCCCCTTGTTAATTATTTCTAAAACCAATTCCCTTCATACAGGCTGGGAGAGCCGGGGCTGTTCAGCCTGGAGAAGAAAAAGTTCCAGGGAAACCTGGAGTTCCTTCCAGTGCTTTAAAGGGGGGTTATAAAAAAGAGGGAGAGTGACTTTCTACAGCTGCGTGGAGTAACAGGACAAGGAGGAATGGCTTTAAACCGACAGAGGAGAGATTTAGCTGGGATATTGGGAAGGAATTGTTCCCTGGCAGGGTGGGCAGGCCCTGGCACAGGGTGCCCAGAGCAGCTGGGGCTGCCCCTGGATCCCTAGCAGTGCCCAAGGCCAGGCTGGACACTGGGGCTTGGAGCAGCCTGGGATGGTGGGAGGTGTCCCTGCCCATGGCAGGGGCTGGAATGGGATGGGCTTTAAGGTCCCTTCCAACCCAGGCCATTCTAGGATTCTGTGATATATTAGCAAAGCTGTTAATTGGTTTAATCTCTATCCTAACAGTTTGTGGATTTTTGCCTTAGAACTTGCTAAATAAATGTTTACTAGACAGTGGATGGAGAGAATGCCCAGTTAAATGCTGCAGTGGTAGAAGAGGCACACAATATTGGAAGAAACATAAATTCCCCTCCTTGGAGGTGCTGGAAAAGAGGGATAGCTTCCCCAGCCAGCAAGCAGCTCTGCCCTTCAAGCTCCCTGCTCTTTCCTGAAGCACACACAAATTGCCTCCTTCTCTGCAGCAGCAACCACCCCAGCATCGCTCCCTTGCATACAAATCAAGCTCCAACCCTGGTGCTCCACAGCACAGCCCCAAGTGCAGATTTGACACCACAGAGACACTTCCTAAAGCTCAGGAATGCAATAGCACGTTGGAATAGGTCATTATTTTTTATGGCCATGCTACAGAAGTAGAATTTTTATGGTTGGTATTATGAGATGGAGGAAAACTGCTCTGAAAACACAGTTGTATGTTAAGTGGTATGTACCTATACAGAGTAAATGTAACACTAATTACATTTTTTTCCCATTTAGTGGCATTAAACCACAATCCATTCCTACTTAGCCCCTGGAAGCCACACAAGCTGCACTAAGACACCCTGTTCCCAACCAGCCCAGTGTCCATCTGTTTGCAGGATCCTGGAGTCAGGGATGCTCAGCAGCTAAACTTCCTTCTTCACAGCTCACACTTGCAACAGGAACTACTCTGCAATCCCAAAGAAGAGTTTCCAAATGGGAACAAAGAGCAAGTTTAATGTCAGAGGCCAAAAGTCCTCCAAGAGGTCCAAGCAGCCCTTTTCTCTGGAAGGGACTCACAGTCACCACTCAAAGGGCAGTGATTCTTAGAAACTAAATATTTACTCACAGAAAACCTGAGAGAATCCGCACAGCCACCTCAGCCTTCCCTGAAAAGCTCTTCTGCACCCAGACAAGGAAGGATTCATAAAGGCAAATCACCTGCTTGCACAGGAACTGCAAAAATTCCTTCCTCCAGGCCTCTCTCTGCCAGCGGCGACTACGGCGTTACCCCGGGGCCACCCTGCACCTCCTGCCTTCCACTCCACGCTGACTCCTCCAGGAGAACAACCAGCTGCTCCTTCTGCATGCCCTGACTGACAGAGGGACAGGAAAACACCAGTTTTTGCCATCCTCCAACCCAAACAGTAACTTTTCCCAGAACAAACAGATACAAATCGGAGCATCCTACAACTGCAACCGCAAAACTGGTGAGGTTGTGTACGGCCCAGTGTTTCCAGTTTCACAATGGATGCCTGGCAAAGCAGTTCTTCGCCAAAAAACACACTCAAGGAAACCAAGAGAGGGCAAAAAAATTCATGGTGGCCCTAAAACTCAAAAAACACAAGTCATTTTCCACTGTCTCCACTGTGAAATAATCAGCAAAATGCAAAGCAACTCTGAAAACTACAAGAAAGCCGGAAATATTTTGATGCTGAAGCTCTGCTCAGTTCACTGCCAGCGATTTGTTAGCAGTATCCATTTAAATCTGCACTCTGCCAGATTACTGTTTCACTGACAGTAATTCCAGATTATTGTTCTAAACTAGGATGATCTTAACACAAGCACAGTAAAGAGAAGATGTTTGTTTGGAAATCAGTTATCTTCAAAGCTGTCTTTTAAAACTCAGTTTCAGCCTACTCTGAGTTAAAACTGCCCCCAGAAGTTTGAGATTCCCCCAAAACCGCTCAGTGGGGGTCTAGGAAGTAAGAGTGGAAATTCAGTCTGAAAATTATCACCAGTCAAATGTCTGAAGGAGATGATTCAACCAACTACGTTCTAAGACATGCTTGTTTACTTTTTGCTATTTCACTTGCATTCCCTTCCAAGTTTTTGCTAATTATTGATCAAAAAATTCATTTGTAATCAAGAAATGTAAAACTGTGCAGAGGGGGATTAATGGCTTGTGCTGGATGAAGCAGACATTCTACACCTCTACATATTCTGTTTGGGTTTGTGCCTTAGAAACTAAACTTGGTGGAAGACAGAAGAAAAGGGAGAGGACAGGGAGAAAATTATTTACCACTGGAGGCTCTGGAGTGCTAGATCAGCACATTATATAAAATTAATCTTGCCAGCCACTGCTACTTAGCCCTACTAAGGGAAAAAGAAACAAGCAGCTTCAGCAGCAAAGTGGCACACGTTTTATGCAACTTTTTTATTCTGAATCCTACCTGAATATTACTTAAAAGCTTTTCTATAAAGGAAATACTTTATGAACAGCAGCTGGCCAAAAGGCAGATGATTTGCACTCTCACAGGAGGGCATCCTGAAGGCCAGCATTCCCATCTGCTCTCTCCTGGACACAAGGGTTAATTAATATACTGTGTTCAACCTCTGAGCTTCATAGCTCCACACTAGTTACTGTGGAGAGGGAAAGAAAATTAATGGCTGGTCAGAGCTGTGGGCTGAAATGAAGCAAGTGTCTAGTCAGAGCCTGGTTATCCTTCTCCTATCAGATTATCTACCTGGAAAAGCCACATCACAATTAAAGCTGCCAACAGCAATTATAACTGTTAAAAGTTAAAAGTTAAAAGACTTTTCATTAAGGTTCTTCTCCTTCAGTCTCTTGTGAAAAAGTGCAATCAATAGCCCCAAAATGACTTGGTAGTCTTGTTCTCACAGCAAGGATGAGGGGAAAAAAAAACCCTACTAGAAGAGAAAAGCCTTTGCACAGGGGAAGAACTGTGTTTATCACTATTATTCAACAAGGAGGGGAAGGTAACCTTGCAGCAACAGCACCAGAAAGACCAAGGGATGAACAAGAACAGCATCTTTGCACCAAAATTCCCAGAATATGAATCAGGAATACAGAAGAAGTCACTGAAGAGCTCTGATGTGCCTTCAAATTCCTGTACTTATTACAGTAATAGTGATAGATGGCAAAGTGGAATATGAACAGATGACAACAGCTCAAGTGCATCCTATTTTTCATCCACTTTGTTCCCACCCCCATTATTTTTGTCTGCCTGCAACTGTCCTTGCCCTTGATTTTGGGAAATAACCACCTTCCCAGTGAGTCAGTGGGATTTCTTCACACGGATCAGCAAGTTAGCGAGCTGACTTTGAATATCACACAACCTGAACTTCATTAACGGATCTCAAAAACATGAAGTTATTATACTCACAATGTCCTTCCAACTTGGGTGATGCTCTTCGGATCTGCAAGGTAATGGGCAGATATTTTTCACAGCACAAGCTGGAAGGGTTTTGCACTCAGGTAATATGCAATAAATCAAAATTTCTCTACCAAGAAGTTGCATGGATTTCTCTCATGTTTCTGTACGAGCTCTTCATGCATCTCAAACAGCCTAGAGCAGAGGTTGAGACTCAGCACAACACCAGAGCAGCAGGAGGAAGATACAGTAACGGCAGCAACAAAAAACCACGTCTTTTCTTCTATTTTGACTGTTATATTTCTTCAGAAACCAGACTGAGGTAGACCTGGCCATGGGAAAAGCCTCACACAACTCAGTGATCATCAGGACTGAAAATTAATATTAAGGTTCAAGCAGCACAGAGATGTAATCAGAGCTGGAGAACTGTGGCTGTAAACACAGCCCATAAAATTCAAGTTTAATCACTTAGGATTAAGTAAGTTTCATGCATATGTGGTCAGCCAAGCTGCTTTCTAGCAGCTTGGCCATTTACAGTTATTTAATAACTGTATTAAAGTGTTCCAGAGAATGCTTTTTCCAAGGCAAATCATGGCCAAAATAATACTAAAACTACCCTGTGCTCACAAATGGCAAAAAAAGGGAAATACACTTGAGAACTAAATTAGCCTAACCTAAAATCAACTCATGGGATGCTAGTTGGTATTATGAAAATGAAAAGCATGACAATAGAAGGCCAAAAGCTTTACTATTATTTTTTTATTAGTTTTCTTTGGAAAAGCTTGGAGGAGGCAGAGCAACAGAGCTGGAGCACATAAAAAGAAATTAAGAGAAAACAGAGGCGGGGTTTGGGGGGGCTGCTCCGTGGAAAGGAGGTAAGGGCTGACTTAACTTTTCAGCCAAGGAAATTGAGAAAACATGGACTTGACACCCACCCAGTGGGGTCTCCACGTCCTCTCTGGGATTGCAGGGCTACAGCAGGAATTCAGCTTCCTCCATGTGCCTGCAGGCCACGCACGTATTTCCACATTCCCAAGGCTGTAGGGAAGCTTGGAAGTGTTTATGGGTCAGAACCCTGCCTGGAGCATCCTCAGCTCCTGAAGGAGGCAAGCAGAGCTCTTGCAGTGCCATCAAACCCATGCACTGGCTACTGCAGATACACTGGGAACGTGAAGATATTCCTGAGATCCGCCTGTCACATGGCAACGTGCATTCCCCCTAACCTGGAAATCCACACGAATTATGTAAATGCTGCCCTGGAAACTACTGTGGTACTTCGACATCGTAATTCCAAGAACAAACAGCTCTCTCTGGTGCACTCTATTATATAAAATGCCAGGCTAATCATAGCAATTCAGCTTTATGAGTGTTGCCAAATGTCCTAAACAGAAGTAAAAATGGGAGTTACAGTGTTGAGGATGAGTCAGTCACACACCTACCCCTCTACAAAAGGGCAAATGAAGAAATTAATTACATCTGACTGACCACAACAACAAACAGCTCCTCAGGAGCACAGAGGGCTTACTTTAAATCCCAAAAGCCACACTGCTCTAGGCTTAGGTGTTCCTGTCTCTTTCTTTCCACTGAAACTGGAATAATTCAGCGAACAACCTCGAGGAGTACAACTGGATCAAACTGGAGTCTGATTATTGTTCCAAAAATCTCTCATCTGAGCCACCAAGAGCAGTTTTTTACTTCCATGAAGAAGTAGGTCATGAAAGCAGCAGCTCCACCAAACTCCCTGCCCCAGATCCAGAGCCCCGTGTGCTCCACACAAACTGGAGCTGTGTGTTACCAGTGTGCTTGGAGTGGGAGAGGGGAGGGCATCCTGCAGAGGATGCAACGTGTGTACCACTGACTGCAAATGGAAAAAAAACCAGTTCAGCACAAGCAAAGGAGCTGCTGTGTGGAGAAAAACTGAATGGTGTGCAGGGACAGTCACCAGAAAACAACCCACCTTTGGGGAAAGATGAAAAAAAATCACCACCTGTTAAAAATGTTATTTACAAAACAATTCATTTCGCAAGTGCCTGCACAGTATCAATGCTCTTCTCAAAATCCTACTTCCTTACCAACTCACAAAACCGTATCTGTGTGGTGTCATATCCTGCCCTGCTCAATCTAGCTCAATAATGAGGTACTTTGTGAAACTGTTTGTTTAAAATTACTCTTGAGCACTAAATGCCAAAAGGAAATATGGAAATGGTCACTCCCACACACACACGAGTGAGTGGCTGATTCAAAACCGTGATTTATTTTCCATGAGAACGTGTGTGAATCTGAGTCACAGTCTTTGTCTTTGGACAAAATTATCCTTAAACTAAAATTCATCTCAGCACTCTCTTCAACTTTATGGTCGGAGAAATCCGTGGCTTTTTGGCTTCAGACCAAAGCTCTGTTTTGGACCATCAGCTTCTCGTTACTTAGCGATGAGACTCGCACCACACAGCCAAGCACCGAGGAACGGATGTCTCAGCACCTGCAGTGGCTCCTCTCCCCTCCAACACCACGGTTTCCAGGGTCAGAAACAACAACAGCAGTGTGATGCAGGGCCCTGACCACAGCCTGAATTAAAGCCAAACCGAGAAGTTTTCTAGGCAGCTCATGAAGCACAAGGACAGCTCATCTTGAGCTTCTCATTTTGAGAGGTGAAAATTTTTTATATATTCCCTTAATTCAGAAGGGACTATCTGGAGCTGGTTTCATTACTAGCAATATACACTGCTCATAAAGCAACTCTTCTTTCTTAACAGAGACACTGGATTTGGTTCCCTTGAATCCAAGGGAAGGATCCTACTCTCCACTTAAATACAACACCCCCAAACTTGGAAGAAACCACAGAGCGCTGTACGAGTGCAATTATCCAATCTACTCAATATTTAGACAATGAAATTTCTGTTGTCACTGCCTCAGGAACAAGTCCCTGGATAACAGGAATAGCCTTGCAGCGAGCAGGAGGCTCCCATGGGAACCCTTCGTGCTGCAGACGCCCTCACGCATCACAGACATGACAGGCTCCACCACCCGACCAAACCTTCCACTCACCCTTTCCCCCTCTGCAGGAAGCCAAGAGGATTTCCCAAGTCACATGACAAATCAGGGCATTTTCATTCCAAAAAAGGAATCACATTTTTCTCCCCCTGGGAAATCTCTGCAGTTTTTCACTTCACTGTTATTTCAGGGAGAAAATAACTTTTGCCGCCAGCTTTCCCTCCCGTCTCTCCCCGCCCCAGGAATCTTTGTGATGTTTGGGACAGGTTTCCAATTAATTTAAATGACTATTAAAAGGTTGCTGCTGCACTGCATATTCACGGTGTGAATGTGAGTTTTGTCCAGAAGTAGAAAACACGAGCAGGACGTGGAATGTCAAACTATTCTCAGTGGCAAGCATGAATAATGATAGAACAGGAATCGTGCAGGAAAATTTGTATAGAAAAACCATCATCCAGACCCCAGACATTTCTTTTTAACACGCAAGTTGAAAAAAAATCCCACATCACTCCTGTGCTATCTTGGGCAGCCCATTTTCTCTTAATATCTTCATTTGTCAGAGTAGTACTTAAAACTGTCATTTTTGGAGTTGCTTTGCCGGGCAGAAAACTCATCATCACTTAAGTCCAAACATCTAAGAAAAATTACAAAGCTAAATTATGAGGATGTATTTTTAAAGAATGGTTGAAGTGGAGTGAATAACTATTTCCTCTTGCAATAATCTGTCACAACTAATTTCCTTCCTACTCTGATTATGTCTCACAACCTGCACCCTGGCCAGCAAACATCCTTTTGCTGTTCCTTCTGCAGGGTTCAGCTGCGAATCCAAAAGAGCTCAGCATCATCAGGAATCAGTTCTGGCAGAAGACAACAAGACTGACAGAGTACGAGACTGACAATCACCCAGAGCTGGTTTTTATGGTGGTTGGTCACTGGTAGATCCTTCCCAAGTTACATACCGAAGTGAAATTTGAGTTTTAATTATTCCAACAGGCAGCGTCAGAGATTGAGAGTTTCCACATTGCAGTCCTTTCCTCCTGGGGAAGCCAACAAAAGCAAATTGCTGAAATGAGCTCTACATTTGCTAATTCCTTAAGAGCTGCCAAGAATGCAGAAAAAGATAGTGGACATGCTCTGTGTGCTTTACATGAGACAAAAGCCATACCCCACAGGCTTGTCCTGCTGGAAACTAATTCCACACCACACTCAAGTGCTGCATATTTTCATCTTCATTAAGATGACATCTCATTTTGATGACCAATTGAGACCCTAATAACAGAGAGAAAACCCTTTGCCAAATCTTTAGTGGCAGAAGCCCAAGTAGTTTAATTTTCGTCATTAAATACTCAAGGACAAAACAGCCCTTAAAGCATGATTGCTGTAGTTTGCCCTGGAAAAGTGAAAATATAATGAAATCCCCATCAGCAATATCACAGGTGGTCTCTCACGCCAAGAGCACTCCAGAAATAAGAAGTATTCCCCCATGGTGAGCACAGAGAACACAGTTTCATCTAGTTTCAACAAATTCCAAATTTTTCAAGTATAGTTCCTCATCCTACCAGCAGCCACAGAAGCAGAAAGCAGCAGTTGGGATTTTAGGAAGAGTGGCTGAGCACCAACTGACACTGCAGTAAATGAATAATTATTTTTTAAAAAAAACCAAGCCACCCAAATCTAGAACAATTTCTACATTTACACAGACCTACAACCAGAAGAATAATTTAAATTGCATATTTGAGTCAGCTCAATGCTATTTTATAGAATGGCAAACCGGTGACTCATAGCACAAATCAGAAATGAAGTCATAAAAGTTACGTTTCACCCTTCAGACTGGGTGGGACCTAACCTCACAGAAAGCTTCCTCTTTAAGATGAATCTTAAAACAGCTTTAGGAAAAGAACAACTATGTTTCTTCTTCTCTTTCCAAGACTTAACTCTGGTCAGGAGAGCTGTAACCCTCCTGTGTGAGCACAGCCGAGAAATATTCCCCTTGTGGAACAAGACCTGCCCTGAAATTTTTTTATCAGTGACTGGATCAACTTGATCATGACTGTAACTTCCTTTCCCATCACGGACCCTAGATACAAAGTCTTTATTATTCCCATGGGATCAATAATAAATAAAAACAGGTAATATCATCAAATAACTGTCAAAAAACCCCAAACCAACATCTAGTCCTCACTGTATTGTGCTCCTCTTTCACTCAGAGAGAGCCCTGAAATTCTGACTTTAGCCGCTTTCATACATCCAAAAATATTTGCTGGTCATCCCCTTGAAAGCTTTTGTTCATGAAAGCAAAAAAAAAAAAAAAAAAAAAAAAAGCAAAAAAAGCCCAAAATTTTTAATCATTCCTTGGAAAATCACAATCAGCAGTATGCCAGGTCAGGAAAGCAGCAGTACAGTTAATTAAACCAGTCTGCCAGCTTCCATCCTCAGCAAAAACACACCCCACAGTCTTCCAAGTCTCACCAGCCCTGCAGCCGCTCGCTGCCGCTGCCTGGGTTCTGTGGGTGCCAAGCTCCACCTGACAATTTGTTTCAAGAGCCGGGCAACAACAGGGCAATGAACTGTAGCTTGTGTGACAGTGAGGGCTTGAGGTGGTCCTGCAGGAAATTATGACCACACTGTTGAACTACAGGTTCTCTGGAAGTCAAAGCTGCATAGGGAAAAAAACCCACCAAATGCATGTCGTATCTGTGCTGAGAAAAAGGCAGCCGCAGCAGGATGTCCCCTGCATCCTGCTCTTGAGCCTTATCCCATCTTTCCTTGGCACACAGCAAGACCTTTGCAGGATATGCTTTCCACTACATCCTTAAACCTGGGCTACCTGCACCAAAATCCTACTTGGCTCGGAGGATGGATCAACACAGGTAAGCCTGGTCCTCAGCTGGAACAGAAAGAAAAACCTGCAGGTTGTCCAATACCTACTCAAAATCTGGCTGCGGCTCAGGTGGGTTCAGTTTTTCCTTCTTAGGCTTAGAAGTCGTCACTAGGAGTCAATATTCCTGATTTGCCCAGAACTGCTAGGATGAAGTACCACAGGAATGCCACACACAGCCAAGCCCTTGATTTTCTATAGGTATTTTTGCACCAGCTGATTACATTCCAATCCAATGTGACTCAACCCCTGGCTACAGGCACCAGGAAACGCAGTAACAGGAGCCTCTAATCTCTGCAGGAAGAAAGCCACCAGGATTAGGCATTCGACACACAAAAGCAGAGCATTTTATTTAAGTATTTTGTCTACCACCACATAGTTGACAACCATTTATAGCTTGCTTCCCTGTGAAGCTTCTCCCGTACTGCTTCCCAGCCTCACTACACCTCAGCCCTTGGGAAGCCGACCCTCAACTTTGACAAGCAGGAGACAAGGAAAGGCCTTCCCGTGTTCCATTAGGAAGGTCCCTCTGAGGAATATCCCCACTTTAATTCTCTCTCCACGCTCCTCAGAGGGCAAGCTGTACAACAGGATGTGTGGCCACCCAAACATTCCCCCTCACATTACAACGCCCCAGCCCACTCCAGCACTCTCTCCACTGCAAACACATTTGGGAACTCTCCCCTCTCCTCTTCCGCAAGGCTTCCTCCACTCTCATGTATGTGCAGCTTAGCTGGGAGAGTGGAAAGAGGTGCAGCCTCTGATAGTTCTGCTCCAAGTCCATTTATTCATCTCTGTCATATTCTTCCAATGCTATGGATGCCCCAGCCCCAGCTCCTCCATGGTTAGGCCTCCTCACCCTGCCCAGCCATCCCAAAATGTACACCACCATCACGCTCAGAGGGCAGACCGACAAATATCAGTAAAAACTTCCTTCTTCTTGCTTATCCCTACTCCAGGATCAATGAATGAACTTCTCATTCAAGTTTCTTGCATCCCCCTCCCCAGACCTCTCACCCCTTGTGATCCTGCTGTTTGGGATAGAATATAAACATTCGTGGTCTTTCTCCCTAAGGGACTGCTCCTGTAGGAACACCTACATGCTGAGCCTGCTGAGCTTTCCCAACTCCCTCAGGTTGCAGAACTCCCAGGCTAGCTGTGAATGCTTCATTCAAGCCCTGTGTCTCCCAGTATTACTGTACTCCCAACTGTTCCTTCATAACCCAAGTATTTGTTCATGAGTAGGGACCTCCTCGCCCTCTCTCCCATTTGGCGTTACCAAAACCTCCTCCTTTGCACTTTATCCATCTGGAGGAGTTTTTTGTTTGTTTTAAAGCACTGTCCTCTCACAGTACTCTGGTCTACTGGTGCAGTTTCTTCCAGTATTATTTATATTGTTTTTGAAAGAACTCATCCATAAGACCATCTAGCATTTCCACCCTATTTCAAAGAAGGCCCATTTAATTTATCAGCTCTGCTAGAAACCAGCCATCCTGAGAAGTATCCAAGTAGAATTGATGGAACTGAAAACAGCACTGCACAGACATGCCTGATGTAACCAACCTATTAATTACACCCCTATTATACAAACTCTTCCTATGCCTTTCCTAATATAACCTACAGTCTCAGGAAGCTTGTGCATCCCAGTCCCATCACACAGCGGGATCAAATCTTCATCAGCCATAACTGACTGATGTGAGCCTAAACTGTCCTAACCGCCTCTGATAACAAAGACCGAGCAGCCTTCCCAGGAAATAATTCAGCATTTCACTGCTCTGACTGTCAGTAGAGATTCTCAGCACCTCACCAAACCCCTCTTCTCACACTCTGAGTCCATTATTTCTCCCACTCAACACAGATTTTTCTGGTTTTCCGCTTCTTCTTTGCGGCAACACCTCCTTTCGATTTTCTCTTTATTTTGAAGAGCTCCAGTTGCTTTAATTTCTCCTTGGAGATCATTTATTCCAGGATTCAGCCGCTCTCTGGTCTCTACTCTCTCTCAGCGGTCCGCACAGTTTCTCATGTGCGGCGTGAGGGAAAGGATAACTCATCTCTGCTGTGAGGGGATAACCAGGCACGTCACAGACGCTGCCAAAAGGAACTGCCAGGACCCTGGATCCTGATCTGCTTGCACCCAATCTCTTGGTTCTCAGGGATTCAACCAAACCACCCTGCCCACAACATCCCTGTTGAAAAAAACCCCAAAACTAATGGCTGCAACAGCACAGCCAGGCTGCCAAAAAATCAAACAGCACAGCCCAACTAAAGCCAGGAAAACTTTCTAACCATCAGTACCCAGGACATGAGTGAAATCCTCCTCCTTCCCCAAGCTCCTGAAGGAGACGGCTCTGACAGAAGGATTTTAACATGCCCACACCTCAGTCACGTCCGCTCAGCATCCCGGGCAAACGCAGCAGATTCACGGTATTTTTAATGGTTTTTTATGATTTTCTCACACATTTACTGCTACACTTAGCCCAAGGAGCGAAACCAAGCACGAATCTGAGCCTCTGTTAAATTAATCGCAAAGGTCAATTTAAATTTAGATAAATACAAATTACTTCCAGGGCCGCACCCCTAAAGGAGACAGCTCGAACATTAATTACAGAAGCTGGAAAAGCCATTCCACACCTGAGCAGGGGCCGGGATTAACCGTGCAGTCAGCACGGCGGCACGAGTCACACTCCACACGTGGGAGCGAGCGCGCCGCGAATGCGGGACTGCCGGGATCCAGACACTCGACACCGACGGAACCTCCGGCATCCCGGGGCTGCCAAAACACAGCGGCAGCGCCCGAGGAGCGAGCGGCACCCCAGAGATACCGGGCACAAACAACTCCTTGAACAGCACCCGAGGGACCACAGCGATGTGTCCGCTGCTCCAGCGGAGCTCAGAGCCCGCTCCGCCACCTGCTTAATGCACAACTGCGGTGGCTCCGCGCAGTTCCGTGATTACTTGTTTGGAGCAAAACAAAGGAGCGACAGGTGCACACCTCCGACAGAAGCTCTTTTAGAGGCAGCAATAAAACAGATTGTGGCAAAAGCCAGAAGGATATCCCACGGTTACACACTGTTCCCTTAGTTTAAAAAGAAAAAAATAGGGAAAAAAACCTCTCCCGGTATTTTTAGCAAATCTTTCGAGCTCCAAGACACAACCTGCTGCCTTTACAGGTTTTTTCCGCCCGGAGACACATGGGAAGCCGTGTGCTGCCAGTCTCCTCTTTTCCTGGCAAAGCCCCCAAGGAAGAGGGAGCGAACAGAGCCTGGCTGGCCTTGTCCCCCTCCCTCTCCCACCCGCCGCACCGACGGGGATGTGGGAAACCCCCCGAGCGCCTCTCCCTTGGCTGACCTTGAGGGGGGGCGGGAAGACAAGGGAGGAACAACACAACCGGGGGAAGAGGCGCTGCGCTGCCCGCTGGGGTCGGTGCCGCCGCTGCCGCTCCCGGTCCCGCTCCCGGCGGGAGCTCCGCGCCCCCCGCGCCCCCCCCGCTCCCGGCGGCCCCCGGCGCCACCTGGCGGCCGCGCCCCGCCGCGACCCCCGCCCCGGCAGCGCGGCCCCGGAACGCCGGGCAGCGCCGGCAGCACCGCCCGTTCCCGGGGCGCGCGGGGCAGGCGGGCCGCGAGCTGCGCTGCCGGAGCGCGGCCGGGAGGGCTCCGCTGCCGCCGCCCGCCGCGCTCAAGTTTCACCCGGTGACGGCGCTAAGAATAAGCGCGCAGCTGGCGGAACGGAGGCCCGGGAGCCGCCACGAAAACGCCGTGGGGCCGCCGTGGGGCCGCCGTGGGGCCGCCGCAGAGCCGGGGCCCCCGCGCCGCCCGGCGGCACCGCGCCCGCCTTCTGAAGGGCACACGGCTGCCGCCTCACTCACCGTCCGGTGTCGCTGCTGCTGCTGCTGGCGGCGCCGGCCCAGCGCCGGGAAGCGGCCGGCGGCGGTGAGCGCGGCGGGGCGGCGGCCGCAGAGGAGGAGCGGCAGCGCTCTGCCCGCCGTGGCCGCCATCGCGCCGCTGGAGCCGCCCCACGCTGCGGCGGCGGCGGCGGCGGCGGTGCTGCTGCCGCCCGGGCGGGGCGGGGCGGGGCGGGCGCGCGGGGAGCAGCTGGGCGGGGCCAGCCGGCGCCGCTGGCCAATCGCGGCGCCCCTCCGGCCGGCCCGGGGCTCACACAGCCAATCGGCGCTCAGCGGGCGGGCGGCCCAGAGAGGCCATTGGTCGGTGGGCGGAGCCCTGCGCGGGCCCGAGGGCACGGAAAGTACTCGGCGGGGGTGAGGGGGCGGGGCCAAGAGGGGCGGGGCCGGCGATGGGCGGGGCTGGGAGGAGAGGGCGGGGGCGCGGGGGGACCCCGAAGGGAGAACGGCCGGGGAGGGGATGCAGGGAGACGGGGAGCTCCGGGAAAGGGGTGCAGGGATGCACTGGGGAGGGGATGCAGGGAGACGGGGAGCTCCGGGAAAGGGGTGCAGGGATGCACTGGGGAGGGGATGCAGGGAGACGAGGAGCTCCGGGAAAGGGGTGCAGGGATGCACTGGGGAGGGGATGCAGGGAGACGGGGAGCTCCGGGAAAGGGGTGCAGGGATGCACTGGGGAGGGGATGCAGGGAGACGGGGAGCTCCGGGAAAGGGGTGCAGGGATGCACTGGGGAGGGGATGCAGGGAGACGGGGAGCACCGGGAAAGGGGTGCAGGGATGCACTGGGGAGGGATGCAGGGAGACGGGGAGCTCCGGGAAAGGGGTGCAGGGATGCACTGGGGAGGGGATGCAGGGAGACGGGGAGCTCCGGGAAAGGGGTGCAGGGATGCACTGGGGAGGGGATGCAGGGAGACGGGGAGCACTGGGGAGGGAGTTCACCAGGGAGAGGCTGCAGGAAGATGGGGTGCAGCAAAGGCACCACCATGGCCCTGGGGATGCAGCGTGGGGGTAGCACAGGGATTTGGGGTGCTGACTGGCACCGCACCCAGTAGCAGTTTCAATGAAGGGTATGAAAAGTATGTGACCAAAAAACATATACATATATATATATATATATATGTGTATTGCAGACATGGTGGGCTGGGCTGCCAGCGTAGACCTTGCAGCACCTGGGCTAAATAAGCAATCTGTGCTCAGCTTGCTCTTGAAAGATGATGTATGTGGATTATTTTTCTTAGAAAAGACTTTTTCCTCTGGCCCAAGAGTTACTACAGCACTGATGGCAGCTGCTTTTTAATTCCTGAGAAGGAATAGTCCAGAAGGGAAATGAGCCTATCGCTTTTAATATTGGAAGTGGCCCCACAACTGCTCGTTAGAAAATGGAGCTTTAAAAAACATTAATGCACAAGCAGTTCCCATGTGCAGCAGTGACACCATTCCAGCGGGGACTGAAGCACTTCCGTGGCTTAAAAGCACCTGGGATCCTGCAATACTGCCATTTTTTGAAGTTGAGGAGCCTGGGTTCTTGCTGTCGAGCAATGGGGCAACACCTCCTGGCAGGTGAGGAGAGGAGGATGCTCTGGGAAGGAATGGGGAAAAAGCTGTGAGAAGGCTGGACGTTGCTGAGGGCATCAGGGACTCGTGGGCTGAGAGACTCGGGCTGTTATTTACCCCTCTGTTTCTAAAAATACGGAGAGGAGCACGACCAAGTCATGGGATGACACAAATGTGCTTCAGCATCACCCACACCACCACAACACTCCTTTTTCCATCCCCACCTCCCTCCAGTGCTGCTTTCCACAAGTCCTGATGGGTTGCTCTAAGCTTTTCCCCAAGCAATGTCATTTTGGAGATTGTCCCTGAGCAATCCTCCATCTCAGTCCTCATTTCTGGCTGGGTTTTTCCTGCAGGGAAGAGCTTTCCCTTCTTTCTCTTTGTTGGCTGGGAAAACATGGTTGAAGCTTCAACTGTGTCCTTCTGGAAGGATTTACCCACTGTCTTTCCAACTCCACACATTTAGCATTTCAATGATTATTTGCTTTTTCTTGGAAAATCAAGGAGACAAATTGCAGCAGCAGCTGCTCCCGAGCTTCATTGCTCAGACCAGAATGAGTCTTTGCTTGATCCCTGCTTGTCGTATTTCCCTCTCTCTCCTGTCATGTTGAAAACTGATGGCAGAAGGAAAAATGCTTCAAAACAAGGATTTCGAGTAGCAAAGCCCTCAGTGATGACTCCACAGTAGATGATGTTCCCACGCACATCCCGGCAAAGGAGTCACCTCATGGACCACAGCCAGGGTTTCCCTCTCTGCGACATCAGCCTCTCCCTGGGACAGTTCCCAGCATCCCAGCACAGTGGGATTAAAAGCCTAAAAATGGCAAAACTGTGGTTAATGCAGCCTGGAGGAGCTGGAAAAGAAAATATTAGAAAAGCAGGAAAGGGGGAGGAAGGAAGCTCCAGGATGACAAAGGTCCCGGGGAGGTCCCTTTGGGGCAGAGCCACCTCTTCTCACCATAAACCACCCACCCCTACACTTCTTTTTGCCTGGCTGAGCACAGACATCTTTAGGATGAGCCTGTGCTGTCCTCCTCATGGGGTTTCCTACAGGGATCGGTGCTGGCAGCTCCAAGGGAGGACAGGGAGGGGCACGGCGAGCAGACCCTGCCCCAACCCTCTCCTATTCCTTACTCCTCCAGCCACTCATATTCTGTATTTAGATCTTTATTTATCATTAAAGAGGAGCTGGGAATGACCGAAAATAAAATTTTAGTCAGTGTTTAAACATTTCCAGGGAATATTTGGCAGAGGTGGGGGAAGACGGGCTGTGAGCAAAGGCTGAGGGCAGCAGAAAGGGCAAAAATTCATTAGCAAACCCGTGCTGAGTGTGTGGGCACTCACTGCAAAGCACAAAAATGGGAATTAAATGTGAGTCCTGAGATCAATACCCCAGGCAATTAAATGAGCCAGCAGGGAATGGCTCCCCAAGGCGCAGGGAGTCGGAAGGGTGAGGATATTGGCACCAAAATGAAACCCTGTCATTTTAGGTCAAATAGCTCCTGCTAGAAGCATCTTCCACTCTCGGAAAACCTAAATAAAATAATGTATTTAACAAGGCTTTCTCCTGGTGCTTATAATTACAGCTGGCTGAATATTGGAAAGCTGCTCCTGAGAAGAATTGCTGGAGAAAAGCACACCAGCGTTTGCAATTAATATTATTGCAGTGGGAAAGGCTGAAGTGGAAAATTCAAGCTTCAAACCCTCATCAACCATCCCAACACTGCCAAGACAGGCATGGATTGTTCCCTCCTGCAAAAAAAACCCACTGATGTAAGAGAAAGTGGGTGTGTGATAAGCCATAGGCAAAGCTATCACTTTGGAAAACCTGCTCAAGCCCCAAAGTTCTTGGATTAAATAAGCCAGCTAGGAAGAAAAAAAACCTAAAGGATCTTTTAGTTCATAGATTCATCACTTTCCCCATGGTATTTAAATTTAGGATTAGCCAATTTTACTCCTACAGATGTCCAGGGCTGTGATACAGCAGAATCTGGCACCTGGAGATTGATGCAAAATCCTGCAGGTGCATCGGGCATAGGTGGATGAGGAAATTCAGGAGGATCCCAGGTCCAAGGGCATTTCATCTCCCTTTATTTAGAAGAAAGGTTGGTGTTTTCAGGTTACTGCAGATAAAACAGCACAGCCCTGAGATGGGGGGCAGAGTCCACGTGCCAATAAAGGAATGGTGCTGGCCACCTTCCGTAAGCTGAGCACTGCCCAGCTTCTCGTGGAGCAATAGGATAGGGGGGGAAAATTCCTCTGGACTGGGCAGGCTGGTGATCCCTGTCTCATCACAGGACTCAGACCTGAGTAACCCAAACATGCCAGTGTTTGCTGGCTGCTTTTCCCACCCCTTTTTGGGATCTGGAGATGGCCAGACCTCAGCCCCACAGAGACCCCTCTAAACCTCTGGGATCCCCTTAAGCCTCAACAAAAGGTACATCCTAAAAATCCCTGCGGCGTTCTTGCTGTGGGAGGGCAGTGTCAGGATTCAGCAGCCTCCTGTATTCCTCAAGAGCAATCGTTGTCTATTTATGCCTCCAGAAAATGTGTTTTTTAACGGGGGGTACATTAAAGCCTGAGGAGAGCCAACCTAAGAGGCATCTGGAAGCAACTAAAATTAAAATACCTAAAATTAGCCTCCTCAGCAGTGAATCCTCCCTCTGATCTAGATGCCGAGGTGCACATGACCCAGGCGTGCCTTTCTCACTTTCCCTTCCCGCTGCCATCCCATT
Source organism: Corvus cornix cornix (assembly GCF_000738735.6). Lineage (NCBI taxonomy): Eukaryota > Metazoa > Chordata > Aves > Passeriformes > Corvidae > Corvus > Corvus cornix. Next base: position 35,954,968 of record NC_046336.1, on the reverse strand, counting down.
CCTGAGCTGCTGGGCACGGCGGCAGCTGCTGACACACCCACCCACGACCCCGGGGAAGGAAGGAATTCCTCCCTGGGAGGGTGGGCAGGCCCTGGCACAGGGTGCCCAGAGCAGCTGGGGCTGCCCCTGGATCCCTGGCAGTGTCCAAGGCCAGGCTGGACACTGGGGCTGGGAGCAGCCTGGGACAGTGGAAGGTGTCCCTGCCCATGGCAGAATGAGATGATCTTTAAGATCCTTTCCAACCCCTTAACATCCTATGATTCTATGATTACACACATATATAGAAACCCCTGAGACCCCATATACCACTCTTTCAGGCCCTGTACACAAGTCCTTCAGCCCTGCTACCCAGGACCTATAGAGATGCTCTCTGTACACTGCATACAAGCCTTTCAGGACCTATACATAAGCCCCTCAGACCCTATAGACAGGCCATTCAGGACCTATAAATATTCTCCTTGTACACTATACACAGGCCTTGAAGGACCTATAGATATGGGCCCCTGAGACCCTATAGACAGGCCTTTCAGAGCATATATATATATATCTCTATACATCGTAGATAGATAGGCCCCTGAGACACTATATACAGACCTTTCAGCATATATATATATATATATGTTTATAGGCTCCTCAGACCCTATATACAGACCTTTCAGACTATCTATTCAGGTGGGCCCCTCAGACCTTATACACAGACCTTAAAGAACCCACATATATATATATATAGGTCCCTGAGACCCTACATACGGGCCTTTCAGTATGTGTATAAGCCCCTGAGGCCCCACACACGCTCTTTCAGGCCCCGTTCCCAATCCCCTCAGCTCCTACACGCAGGACCCGTAGGAACACTCACCACACGCTGTATAAAAGCCTCTCATGACCTACACAAAGACGTTTCTGAACCCTTACACACGCACGGACCCCCCCCAAAACCCGTACCGACCTCCGAGCACCTCACGGCGCCCGGCAAACGCCGAGGCCACGCCCACCAGGAGCAGGCCACGCCCACCAGGAACAGGCCACGCCCACCAGGAACAGGCCACGCCCACCAGGAACAGGCCACGCCCACCAGGAACAGGCCACGCCCACCAGGAACAGGCCACGCCCCCCGCCGACCGCGCCCCTGTACGCAGGCCCCGCTCCCGGAAGCGCGCGCGGTGGGCGGGGCGGCGGGAGCGGCTGAGGGCTGCGGTGAGCAGGGGCGTGAGGGGGCCCGGAGGTGGGGAAGGGCGGACGGCTCAGGGCTGGGGAGTACATGGTCCCGGGGCTGCGGCGTTCTGGGCCCGGAGGTTGAGGGGGGCCTGGGCTGAGTGGGTCCCAGGACCGGAGCTGGGGGGACTCCCGGGCCCTGGGGGAAGGAAGTTCAAGGCCCCGGAATATGGGGGTCTTCTTAGGCCATAGGGCTGAGGGGAGTCCCGAGGGCTGAGGAGGGGTTCCCGGGCCCCGGCAGTGGAAGCGGGTCTCGGGGCTAGGGGAAGTCGCAGGCCCCGGGAATGGGAAGGTCCCGGGACTGAGGGGTCCTAGGCACCGGGGCTGAGACAGAGGTGCTGCCCGGGAAAAACAGGTTTTCCGGCACACACGGGGCTCAGGATGCCGTGTTCTTCTGGCTTCTCCATCCCCGAGTCCCGCGGTAACACGGTGACTTCACCCCTGTGGAATAAACCCGCGGCTCTGGGGCTCCATCGCGGCGCTCAGAGGAAGGAGGGATCCCGCCGGCGCTCTGGGCCGAGGGGCCCTGCAGGGAGTGTTTTGGGGAGCTCTCACACTGTGCGAGGAGTTAGGTTTGGAATAGTTTTATTGCTGGGTGCGGGATCGCCGGCGGCGCAGCCCGGGCTTTGTGAGTTATTGCCGTGTGTTAGTTAGAGCTTATGGCAAACGACTTTCTCTTAATAGAGGCTCTTTAAAGCTTTAACTCCGCTGAATGGCCCTAGCTGTGTTTGATGTGCAGTTTGCGTCGGAAAACCTTTAGGGTGAATAAACTTTAGAGTTAATGAACTGCTCAGAGCATAGAAATGCCTGATGTTTATCACGACCTGATTTATGTGTTCTGTACTTGCCTGTAGTTTAATGAGCTGCTTGGGAAAGATGGTAAATCTGACTGTTTTTAGTGGGGTCTAGGGGGGGTGGGCAGGTCAAACCAGGCAGGATTTTTGGAGGTTTCTTCTCTAGAACCCTCATTGCCAGCTCGGGCTTGAGTTAAAGGCCTGGCTTTTCTTTAATTCCTTTATTCAGCTGTTGACCATTTTCCCCCTCCTGGCTTTTTTTGGCGCAGTCTGAGATGCATTTCCTGAGGTCGATATGTGTAAGCATTGCAGGGCATGACTGCCAGGAGGGAAATTGTGTGCAGCACAAAGTTATGATCTTTATTATGTTTCTTTCTCGTGTTTAGAACACAGCCCAGCTGAGAAATACTTCCCTGTCTTCTCTGTGACCTCTTGACCTGCAAACTGGGAGCAAACACGCTACAGGTGAGGATGGTGTTGCTGAGTGCTGGGCCGTGCAACTCACTGCTCTCAAGTGCTTTAACTCTGATGAATTAATCATTTGGTTGATTGTTACCCTTAATATACCCTGTGTGGAATTATTCTTGTCCTGAAGCGTTCCCTTGGGCCTTGTCTTAAAGCTGTAGGAGAATGAGTTGCCTTTTGGCAGTGTGCAAAGTTCTGCTGACTTCCCTGGTGCAGGTGCTTGGGCACAGTGAGCCCTGGAAGAAGTTTGTCTGCCTGTAGCTTTCTGTCAACCCAGCCTCAGTTGTGCCACTTTCGTAAAATGTAAAAAAAACCCCAACACCAAAAAACCTTAAGTGCTCACTAAAAATGTGTTTGAACATAGGGAGGTATAAAAAAAAGCCCCAACAAACAGACAACCAAAGCTAATAAAAAATGCTTAAACTATGTATTTGTCCATCTGGAGCAGCAGAGCATTTAATAGCTTCCCAGTGCCAGAGGGCAGGGATGGATGGGCTATTGGGAAGGAATTGTTCCCTGGCAGGGTGGGCAGGCCCTGGCACAGGGTGCCCAGAGCAGCTGGGGCTGCCCCTGGATCCCTGGCAGTGTCCAAGGCCAGGCTGGACACTGGGGCTTGGAGCAGCCTGGGACAGTGGAAGGTGTTTACAGTGACTCTTAAGCTCACGTAACCCCTCTTTATTTCCTTGTGAAAGTGGCTTGTTCTCCCAATGACCCATTTTCTGCAGAAACTTTTGTGATATTCCCTAATGCTTCCTGAACTAAAGAAGCTGAAATCCCATGCCCTGGAGGAAAAAGAATGATGTGCCTTGACTCCATCATTACTGTCTGCCTGCTGGGGACCCTCTGGAATGCCCTCTGTGTCTCTGGTGTCTGTGTCACTTCTCCGTGCAGGTTCCTGTTGCACCTCCCGGGTTCCTGGGTAAGCTCCCAGCAGAGTTTGAGGAGAGATGGTCCCATTGTCCTCAGGCTGCTTAACAGAACAAACTGCAAGACTTGCAAATCATTTGAAGTCTGGGCAGGGCTTTGAAGTAGCATCGCAGAAGTGTTACATTTTTCAGGTGATAATTGAGGGAGCCATCAGCATGTTTAGATCTGGAATGTGGAAATAACCATTTTGGTTTTCTTGAGCAAAGTAAGTTCTGCATCATATTAAGTTTATTATAAAAACACATTCTTTCATGCTGTTCCAGTTGCTGCAGTAACACTTCCTGAAGTGAGCTGGGATATCGAAATACTTGGTTTTTTCTTCCCAAGTTCCCAGTTGACATATTGGGGCCCAATATTTTAACACAGCTCAGTGCAGTGGGGCTGAGGATGCTTGTGTACAACAATAAAAATAACCTTAATTATATTTATTCCAGGTGCTTTGTTTTCCTGTTGGGACGTTGCAAGGGTGTCAGTGAAAAAGTGTCTTGGTGTAGATGTGGCTTTGGGTGGGACGATGTTGTCTGGGATAATTTAGCAGGGAACAGTTACCCAGGGTGGTGTACACCTTTGAGATGAATATTGCCTTTCTTTTTTAAACTGAATTTTTTTAGGAAAAGTGTGGTGCAAATGGTGTGGCTCCCTCTTAAACACAGAATCATGGAAAGGCCATTAACAATCATCCAGTTCTACCCATTGCCATGGGCAGGGACACCTTCCACTGTCCCAGGCTGCTCCAAGCCCCAATGTCCAGCCTGGCCTTGGACACTGCCAGGGATCCAGGGGCAGCCCCAGCTGCTCTGGGCACCCTGTGCCAGGGCCTGCCCACCCTCCCAGGGAACAATTCCTTCCCAATATCCCATCCATCCCTGCCCTCTGGCACTGGGAAGCCACTCCCCCTTGTCCTTTTGCTCCGTGTCCTTGTCCAGAACCATTCTCCAACTCTTTCATTAGTACTGGAAGGCTGAGGATGAATATTTATCTTTAGGGTGATGCGTTTGACACTTCAAGTAAAAAATACATGGACTTGTAGCAGAAAGTGAGTAGAGCCTGAGGCACTTTGTCTCCCTAAGCACACACCATCCGAAGCCTGTGGCAGCCTCACCTCTTAGTTTTAGATTTAAGATACTTCAAAACAGGAAAAATAGACTGTTAGATCATGAATTGTTTTACTGTGGCTTCTGTGGACTTTCCTGAAAAGTCTTCGGGTAGTAAATTCTGGGTTATGTTTGTCTGCTGCCCTGTCTGTGAGTGCAGTGGCTTTTTTTTTTCCCCCCAGGCAAACCTGCTATGGTGTTTGCTTCCATGCATTCTGGATTTAACCTCTCTTGAGAGTAGCTTTTAATTGCAGTCCCACCATGTGAAAAGCTCCTTTTCTGTGGATGTGGGGCAGGACAAGGTTGGAAGAACCAGAAGCACTGATGGTTGTAACTGGGAATTTTGTGCTGGGACTGGCACAAGGGTTGGGTTGGGGCTTTTTTCTGCGTCTCCAGGGTCACTCAAGCTAAAATTCGTAGTTGTTTCTCTTACTTTAGCTCTGTGAAGTGAAATCTGAGATCCTCGTGTAGACAAAAAGAAAGAAGGTCGTGGTTTGAGACAAGCAAAGTTGCAGCTGACCTGTGCCTGAAACCTGAGCGCTGGGAATCTGTGTGGCTCCAGAACTGGTAGCCTGTCCGTGGTGCAGACAAAGCTGCTGTGTCAGCCCCAGTGACTGTGTGGACCAGTTGTGTTCTGTACCACCACCTGAATTCCTGTGTTTTCATTCGTTTGGTGCAAACTTCCCATCTCTGGCATTTTTGCTTCAGGAGCTAGAAGAGCAGTGGGATTTTTGTCACAAAAATCTCAGTTGTGATACAGACAGGTACCTAAGGTGTGCTGCTTGCCTGCCCACTTGGATGGAGCCAAGTGTTTGCTGCTGGCTTTTTCCTGCTGAAACCGAGCTCCTCGGGCTGTGTTCTAAAAGCACTAGCCTGGCTTATCCATGTTCTTTTCTTCTCTCTGAAGTTCAAGCTAATCCAACAATGTGTTGCTGAAAAAGCAACTGCTGTGATTCAGACTTGCTTTTCGTTTTTTGGGGGAAAGCAATGCTGTAATCTTCTCCTGAATTCCCAAACAATCTCCATCTGGTAGGTGAAACACAGGTGCTGTGAATTTTTTTGTTTCGGTAAGTTTTTTTAATTTAAAATTTCTTTGGATAGAAAATAAAGCCACCAAAGTGTGGCTCTTTGAGCAGGAAGAAGCATTTTCTAAAGGAGCACGTGGCCGTAGGTGATGTTTCTGTTTAAAAGTCAACTTCAGCCAAGGAGAAATTACCACATGGTGATATTCAGGTTCTTGGGGGGTTCACAAATCTTTTTCCTCCTTGTCACAGAGAAATTCAGACTTCACCGTATCAAATTCTGAGACAATCCACTGCCTGTCTCCCTTCACAAAACCTTTGTCTCTTTCTGGAGCTGGAATTATATCTCCAGGTAACTCAAGCCTGCCAAACTGTCACCTTGTCAGCCTAGAGAGGCTTTTGCTTTGTTCTCAGGTAACTTACATTTTTCTCTTCCAGAATTAATTTTTCATGTTTATTCATTAGGAGTTAATGCTGGTTTTCTTGGAGCCAGATGAGCCATAAACATTTCTTAAATTTGACTACTCTGAGATATTTTTGTTTGTTGTGAGGTGCATGCAGATGGGTGACTATTGGCTGGGAAAGGGCAGGAACTTCAAGGAGAGTGGAAAAGTGGAAAAGTTAGGAATTCTCAGGGAAGTCACTCCCCATAGATACAGATAGTGCAAGGCAAGTTAAATGGGTCAGGTCATTGGGCAGATGCATTCCCCCTGGCTGTAACTTTTTAGAGGAAAAGGTAAATGTGTTATGTTTCCTACCCCTCTGCCAACAGTTCTTTGATGATCCTTTGCTCCTCAGATTAGTGTGGAGATACCTCTGCTCTGGGGCACTGGCTCGTGGCTGGTTTGCAAAGGCAACCTGATTATTTGGGAATAGCAACTAGCAAAAGAAAATGTCACCTTGCTGATTAGGGTAGAAGTAGCTTGTGAAGCAGGATTGTTATCCTTAATAAAGGGTGAGAAGTTTTTTGGTTGGTTTTTGTTTTTTACAGCTAAGTTACCTCTGACATCTATGGAGGTGTTGCTAGGGAGTTTTTCATGGCTGGGGTTTGCTGTAATGTTTTCTAGATAGAAAAGCCCAAGGAATGTGCTGCATTTTGGGTGGAGGAAGGGAAGGGAAAGCTTTAACCAGGAAAAAGCAGCATTTGCCATTTGTTTCTGTGGAAGTTTATAGCTGCCTCTTAGAAACCTACAGTGCATTGCTGGAGTCTGACTGTCTGAAGTAGCAAGGAAATATTTTATCCTTGCTGGAGGTGCTATTTTCAGTGCTGCTGCAACAGATGGGACCAGTTTACTCTGTTTGGGTACATTCATTTTTCATTTGTGTCTCAAAAGCTGTTCTTCGTGGTGGTTGCGTCCATCCACACTCAGATCCTCTGGTGACTCAGCTTGCAGGTTAAATTTGGTGTTGCTCTTGAGTTTGCCAGATTTCTTCTGCCAGTTTAGTGGCACCAAAGTCTTTCCCCAGGATGTAAACACTCCTGTCTCCCTTTCAAGGGAAGCCCAAACCAGCTACTGTGCTACATCCTTATAAATAATCTAGTTGCAATTACTAAAAATGCTTTATTAAAGCTGAATCTAAAAGCTTGTGTGTGTCTTTGCAATGCAGCATCTTCTCTACTTAGCCCTGAAAATCAGTACAATTATTTGGCAGAATAAAGCAGCTCATGAGGTGAGGGATGTCACTGATCATCCCTGAAAGGAGGCTGAGCCACGGCCGGGTGTAGTTCCAGAGTTGTAGAGTTGGGAATTGGGCATTTTCAGGGCTGAGGATTTTAGGAAGAGGTGAAACTTTACTGCAATGACAGTTAAAAAGAAATTGCCAGGCTATGGCTTAGGTTTCTGCATTGATTGATGCTTGGTAGACTCTACATCAATTTGAATCGTGCTCTGAAACAAATGTGGTTCTTCTCTCCAGCAAAATTAATGTGATCAAATATTTCCCCAATCTCCTACCCGAGGAGAAATTACTTTTGGTGCTAGATTTCATTTTCCCCAAACTGATTTATGTGTCTTGGTAGGGTAATAGCTTCAATAAGATGTGTAATCCTTTATCTCGAAATTGCGCTGGGTAAGCTGAAAATTTGGAGGGGAAAAGAGCAGGAGCTGTTGGGTCTGTCTTGGAAGTGGGGAAGGAGTGGATCCAGACGTTTCATTAGCTGGAATGCACCTCCTGGCACCCTCTTAGGAGTTATTCTTATACACATTTCATGGAATAATAGAATGGTTTGGGTTGGAAAGGACCTCAAAGCCCATCCAGTTCCACCCCTCTGCCATGGGCAGGGACACCTCCCACTATCCCAGGCTGCTCCAAGCCCCGATGTCCAAGCTGGCCTTGGACACTGCCAGGGATCCAGGGGCAGCCCCAGCTGCTCTGGGAAGGAGAAGTCATAACCAATTTTGGCAGGTTGATCCTATGAGATTTTCTTTCCCCCTGGTTTATGGATCTCCATGTTAATGGTGAAACTTCTCTCTTGATTGCTGCACCCTTTCCCTTGTGTATTGACTCTTCCTTCCCACTGGATTTGTTGTGCTTCTTTACCCATTTTAAATTTTCCTTCCCCTCTTCCCAATCCTCTCAAGAAGCCGGAGACAGGAGATCTGGGAGCTATTACCCTCATTCTTCTGCTGTTGGCTCTGGCTTCAATGAGCATGGCTGAGGGATAATTGACAGGGGCTGAGATGGGAACAGGTGAGGGATTTTGCTACAGCATCTGCTGGGTCAGGATGTCTTGATGTGCTCTGGCATCGTCAATCTTGGCTCTTTAATAAACACACAGCTCTAGAAAGCTCTTTGAGTTCTTAGTGACTCCATCTCAGCCCGTCCCTGCAGGAGTTTTTATGCCTAAATAGTGCCTCGTAAATGCATTTTTTTTTTCAGAAGATCTTACTGCATATCAGTATATTTAATTTAAATTTACAGTTGACATTCTGCACTAATTCATGGGCTTACCATGTCCTAGGGAAATTGTTCAAATAAGAAGTGCCTGTGACCCCCTTCTCTGATTAAAACTTAAACACCCACTGGCTTATTAAATTACTGTTGTCCCTCTAACATGCTTGCCTTGCCGAGGCCAGTTTTGACACCAAAATGCTGCTTCAAATGTTTTATCTGCTCTGGATCCCCAAAAGGGCTACACAAAGTTCAGTGCTGGGGGGTACCCAGGTGTGGGGAGTCCCTTTCCCCCAGGCTGGGCTGCTTAGTGCTTTCAGTCTTGGAGCCATCAGCTAATTAGGGGGCTGGAAAAACAGGAGCAAGTCTTTTTGTTCTCTTCTTTTGGTATCTTAAATAGGATGCATGAGTTGAGATCTTCCAGTTCTTATCTGCACTGAAAAAATCCAGAGCTCTGGAAAGACGGGGGGAGAGGTGGACAGCTTGTCTCAATTTCCTTGGAGAACAGATTAGCAGACAGAGAGGATCACTGTTTGGGGAAATCAGACAGCCACATCAAGCCAGAAGGGATGTAACTGTTGAAACAATGTTGCATTTCTTCTTTCCAAGGGACTTGGATGGTCTCAGTTTGAATGGAGCCTGTTTTGTCTTGGGTTGGAAGTGGTGTTTTCCTAGTGGGTTTGAGTCTCTCAGTTGACTCTTCTGCTTAAAATAAACCAAACCTATGCATTGTGGCATAAATAAAAGTAGATGGGTCATTCTGTTCTGGAAAAAAGCTCCAACTATTTCTTCTGTCCAAGGATATTAATTCAACCTCTGACAGTAACTGTAGAGCTGTTCTGAGCAAGAATTTAAGGTAAGGCTGGCTTATCTCTTGGAAACAAAAATACAATCTGCAGATTCCTTGTAGCTGTAGTGCTACAACATCATAATAACTCCAAAATAATGAAAATAAGCAAACATAAAAGTTAAGTGGTTTTTCGTTTTTTTTTTTTCCTCTGGGCTACTTCATTGTATCCTATAAAAAATAATCTTTTATTGTAGTAAATCATTCAGGAATTGGGATTGTTTCTTATTGTAAGCTGTAATCACATCAGTTGATGGGAGTTTTATTCTTGATTTTAGTTTTATTCCTTGCCCTACTGCAGATTGTGGTGTTGAGCTTTTCATTGCTGCAAAGGACAAGATGCTTATTTTTAATCTTTCTAAAAGTGAGCATCAGCTTTCTCAAGTGATCTTGACTTCAGTGCCTGGAGTTTTTAACCAAATATACCAAATATCATGGCACTTTTGATTTAAAAAAAGAAAATTGTGAGAGATTGTGGAAATTGCAGATGGAAAACTCAGCTTCCAAAGGGATTTTTTTTAATTGCTCTGAGATAAGGATGCTCTTTATTTTGGGGCTGTTGTGAGAACTGGCTGCTTTCAGCTCTCTCAGGCAGTTGCTACCAAGTGAGCACTCTGGGTAAACATCCCAGCAGAATTGAGGATGGGGATTGCTGGGACAAAGCGGATAATTCAGTGTTTCTTAAGGCTCAGGCAGAGTAAACATTTATGCAGTGCTAAAGCCAACAATCAGAACTGTTGTAAAAAATCTCTTCAAGCTCCCAAGTAAACGCTCAATTTCATTTTGGCTGATTAAATGATACTGGCAATATTTCCCTTATCCAATACATGTTAGGAATATAAAGCTGTAATTAGGATGGGGAACCCAAGAAAGGGCAACCATAGCTTCTTGAGAAAAGTAACACGTGCAGTTTTTCCTCTGCATATGGAACAGAAATTCATCCCTGGAGATGAAATGGGAACATGGGGTTTGTGTAGAGTGGAAATAATTTTAAATTTGAAATCAGAGTTTGTTTTCATAACCATCTCATTGTTGTTCGGAGCTGGAGACGATTGGAGAACAGCGCCGGTAGCTGGCTGCATTCCATTAAATCTTGAATTTCAAACCTGTTTGTTTGAAAAGGCATAAACAAAGCCATAATGCTGATTTTAATGGGAGTACAGATAAATATCAAATGGATGCTCTTTGGATGGATTCACTGTGAGCACTGGAATTTGTGGTGTTTGCCCATAAACTGGGGTGGGGATGGACAGGCAGCCTGTGGCTTTGCCACCTCCACCACCTCTTGTGCTCCATCCCTCCTCCCTTGTCCCAGGACTGGGCAAAAGTCTTAACCTGATAGGAGAAAAACACTGTTAAGGGATTTGTTAATGATTTTTTGTTACTTGATTGTGCCAAGAAGTCTTCAGGTGCTTCTCCACCATCCCTTGCATTAAAAGATACCAGCCCCCAGAACTATCCGCTGAATATTTTGTGTGTCTTCCCTCCCTCTTCGTCTGTTCCCTTCCCAAATTCCACATCACCCCGTTGTGGAATCCTGACCTGCAGCAAATGGCACTGATAGATCCAGCTCTTTGCAGCGGGAATGGCCTAACACACCACCCACAGGAGAGGTGTTTGCACAAACCGGTCCCGGGATGCTCGTTTTTGGAAGTTGTTTCACAGAACGGTGTGGTGGCATCCTGTGTTGCAGAAGCAAATAGGAGCCACTAGATGTGACTTTATTTTTGTATTCTGTGGTTATTCGCTGCCTGGGAATATGTGAGTAGAATGGCAAGAATGGGGAATAAAAGGAAAAATTAGGCTGCTGCTCCTCTGTTCTGTGATTTTTTTGGGCATTCCTTTACCACTGTGTTCCCAATTTTAAGGCTGACCTTGTGATTGAAAAAATTGCATCTGCCTCAGAAATAAAACCTTTATTTCACAAGAAAATGCAGCAAATTTTCTTTTCAAAGGCAGCATGTGCCCTTTGCCTTCAATCCTGTGAGCCACCAAAATTGCTTTGCCTCCTGTAGCTGGTGTGTGATGAGGTGGTGTTTCTGTGCTTCCTTTTTCTCTGTTGTAATTAGGTTTAGATTTGTAGCTCTGCCTTCCCATTTGTCTCTGTTCCTCTGCACGTGTAGTGGGGTATGGATTGTATTTTGTAAGTTTTGACACTTTGAAACTTGCCCTGTACTTACAGTTGAATAGAAATGTTTTGTTCCAGGCTAGCTAAAAAAAGTGATTTAAGAACAGTAGGGTTTTCTTAGGGAAATTTAAAATGCCTGGGTTGGGTTTTATTTGATAGGTTTCCCTGTTATTTGGTTTAATTTGCCTCTTAAAATCCAGCTGTGGCTTTCCCTCTGGCCAAATGCCTCTTACTTGCTGTAGTTGCTTGTCAGATCTACCTGCCATCTTCCATGCCTTGGAAATTGAGAGGTAGGCTGCAAATATTTCATGCAATCACAGAATGGTTTGGGTTGCACGGGACCTTAAAGATCATCCAGCTCCAACCCCTTGCCATGGCCTGGGACACCTTCCTTCTAGACCAGGTTGCTCCAAGACTCATCCAGCCTGGCCCCCTCCCCTTTGCAGGGATGGGGAGTCCACAGCCTCTGTAGGAAGGTGAGATTCCTTCTTGATGAGGGTTTTGGGGAAAGGCTGAGGAATTGGAATAACACTGGTAAGTAGTTGGATTTGACAGCCAGGTATGTGCCAGTACCTAACGCTTGCAGGTATTTAATCTGTTCATTAGGCAGATTATGTGCCTCTTTCACAACAGGTGATAAACACCCATGACAGTTATTCTGTGAAACTTTTCCTGTTTAGGAGCGGCAGCACCTGGAAGCTTTGGTTGTTTTCCTAAAGCAGTGTTCTCGTTTCCCAGGATGCTGCGGCTGCGGTTCCTGCCCGTGGCCGCGGGGCTGTCGGCGGTGTCGCGCCGTTACCACGGGACAGCCCCGCCACCCCGGGACCCGGCCTAGGCTCGTGGTGGCGGCTTTCCTCGGGACCACTGCAGTGACAGCAGCTGCCAGATTCCTTTGGCAGAGGTAATATACGGGTATCTAATTTCTCTTCTGCCCCTGGTAAGTACCTGCGGCGGGGATTAAGACCTGCAGGAGACTCGGCAAAGCGTTCCTGCTTGTCCTGCTTCTGCTGCATGGGAGGAATGGCTGTGGGTGATTGCTGATTTGCTGCTGGGAGTGCTCAGGGGTGCGACCACGCTCGGGGCTGGCTGAGGCGTTGTCTCACACGGGCTCTTTGATGTGGTTTCCTGCCTGATTTCCTTCCTGCCTGGCGGTTTGTGGTGGTGTGAAGAGAGAAACCTTCGCTTTCGCAGGTTCTGATCGAAACAGCGCATCCAGCCAGGGTGTGCTCCTCTGGTTTTTTTGTGTCTGCTGGCTGCTTCGTGTATGAAGTGCAGCAGGGGAGCAGAAGGGGACAGTCCGTCTCTTGGGGGGAAGGTAGCAGCACACGGGGTTTATGTGGATTTTAAGGGTCAGAGCCTTAGGACACCTCCTGGGCTCTGAGGCTCAAAGCTCATTTCCATAACTGTGGGGAGAAAGGGGATGTTTGGGCTTTCCTGAGGTGGCTCTCACTGAACCCTGGGCCTGTGCCATGTATGAAGTAAAACAGGGACTCCCTTCTCTTCTGTCATGTGGGAGCAGTGTGGCACCAGCAGTGTCACTCAAGCATGTGACTGCAATTAGAGTCTAAAAATAAAGTATTTGCTGAAAGCCTCTGTTCTTTTCATGCTTGTATTCAGGTGATTTATTGCTGGCTTTCTGCTCACCTGTGGCTACAAGGCTCTAGTTTTAATGCAGCGGGAGAAAGGTGATGGGAAATGTTCTGGCTGTTCCTTAGAGCTGTCAAAGCTGGCTCTCTGCTAAGAGGAGTTGCTTGCGTGGAGGAAGAACGCTGTGATCCAGCACAGTGCCGTTTTGTGCTGCATTTTGCTAATGCTCTGCGCTGATGCAGTCAGTGCCTCTGAGGGAATGGCCAGGATAACGCCCCTTTTCCAGCAGGGAAGCGAGCGGGGTTTTTCCACTTAAAACCTTATCCTCAGCATGATCATAAAGTCAGTAGAGTCCTACGTAAAGCTGTCCCAGAAACACGGAGTTAATCACTCCCTTCTGTAGCAGGTTCCTCTGCTTTTGAAACCAGCTACATTTTCAGGCGTTGGTGTTGCTTTTATCAGGAGGATGGTGCTTGTGGTATGTGGAGTGCTGGGTCAGGGATGGATTTCAGGGAGAGATTTTTGGCTCGTGGAGTACTTTGCTGTTTCTTGGGGGCCCTTGGGCACCTTCCTCAGCTGAGACTGCTGATAGAAAGCAGTCAAAGGAGACCCAGCTCTCACCGATCTGGAGAGGCTGACTTGCTGCTATTACTTGGTCTGCCTTTCCTTCTTCTTCCTTGTCTCCTTTGTCTTTTGTAAATTTATAAAGCACTAAATAGAATTGTACAGACTTTCAAGTATTCCTTTCCTGTCTGAGCCATGAAATAAATCCTCAACGTCAGCAACTGTAAAATAAAAGTGCACCCAAGCTTACAATATTAATTACTTGGCATAAAGCTGCTGAATAAAACAAGGAACAAAACTGATAAGTTTGATGTAGAAAATTCTTCATACTGACGTCTGTGGAAGTTTTAAATGGGCTTTCAAGTGGACATTTTAGCTTTGTTTAGAGTTATAAGGGGTGAAGTGTAAATTTCCTTTGTCCTGAATATGTAAATTAGGTGATCAGTAGAGTTTGAGAGTAGGCGAGGACAGAATGTTTGTAATGACATCCTGAGTTACTCAGGTAGTCATGTCCTGAGTTAGTACAGGAAGTAGCAGTAAGTATAATTAATTAGTTCTAACAGGTAAATATGTAAATACTTCTTTACAGTTAAGGCATTAAAGATGCAACAGGCCAGATCAGTTGAACATTTTAAGTTTCTTGGGCTAGATAGGTAGAAGATTATGACGGTGTGAAGAAAGACAGGAATTCTCAAGTGGAGACTGTCAGGTGCAGCCTGAAACCTGTGTGTTTCAGGTGGATTCTGTAGGATGTGCTGTGGTCAGCAGCAGAAGCCAGTGCCGGGGTAAGGAAGCTCACACAAAGGTAGAGGAGAAATCAAGGAGTGAAAAGATACATATGAAAAAATCCCCTGGTTGTATGATGCAAGATAGACTTACTTGTGTGTTCCCTAAGATAGGAGGTGGGTTGGTGGGATGGATCTTTGGTCCATCGCAGGTAAGTGTTGCTCCTGTTGCCTTCCTTGCCCTCCAGGAAGTCCTACTGCCTGCTTTTGGGGGAATGTATCTCCTCTAAATTATTACACAACAGGAGTAGCTAATGCAGCTCAGTTTTCCTGTGGTGAGGAATGCTTAAGCAGTGCAAATAGCTGAGCTTAGAAGACTAATGAAGTTTACCCTTTCTCAGCAATAACTTAAACTCTGAGGATTTCCAGCTGGCAAGAGAAGCAATTAAGTATCTGGGCATTGGCATAATGAACTGAATTAATTGAAATTAATCTTGGTGCAGTCATTGGCTACTCTAAATGAGGCAGTAATATATGAGAAGTACTAAACCTCACAGTCTGTAGCAAGCTTAATGTTTATAAAAAATATTCTGTTACTCATAGTGGTGTAAAACTTGTACTCTCTTGTTCCTGATACCCGTTTGGAGTGTTACGAAATGGCTGCAGATCTGTTCTTCATGTCACAGCCCTTCCTGGCTGAATCTGTGGGCATCTGAAAGCACTTAAATTGGCATTTTGGTGCTGAAGCTTGTTAATCAATCTAATACTGAGTGAAATAAGGGAGCAAAGGTACCTTTGGGGGCACAGAGGGACCTCTGTAAGCAGAGTCTTACCAGTGCTCTTCCTGACAGACTGAAAATACTAAGTTAATGCTTCATTTCTTATCCTTCTGTGAATAAATTAGTGGTAAGAAAGAATAAGGTCAAGACACCTGTGTTGCTGGACTTTGTTGGAGCGAGTCCAGAGGAGGACCCGGATCTGCTCCCAGGGCTGGAGCCCTTCTGCTCTGGAGCCAGGCTGAGAGAGCTGCCGGTGCTCCCCTGGAGAGGAGAAGGATCTGGGGGACCTTAAAGCCCCTTCCAGGGCCTAAAGGGGCTCCGGGAGAGCTGGAGAGGGGTTTGGGACAAGGGATGGCTTCCCATTGCCAGAGGGCAGTGTTAGTTTAGATACTGGGAAGGAATTGCTCCCTGGGAGGGTGGGCAGGCCCTGGCACAGGGTGCCCAGAGCAGCTGGGGCTGCCCCTGGATCCCTGGCAGTGCCCAAGGCCAGGCTGGACATTGGGGCTTGGAGCAGCCTGGGACAGTGGAAGGTGTCCCTGCCCGTGGCAAGGGGTGGAACTGGAGGAGCTTTAAGGTTCCTTCCAAATTAAACTGTTTTGGGATTCTATAACTCTGTTTAAGAATGCATTGATTTTTTGCACCAGTGTCCTGGGGGCTTTAGAGTAATTTGCTTAGAATACCTTTTTAATGGTAGAATTGCTGGAAATATCTTATGCCAGCTGAAACAGAGACTTTAAAAATCTCTCATGTAGTAAAACAAAGGCAACCACATAAATCATAGTCAAGAGGGGAGAAACCTGTTTTATAGCTATAGATGTGTCAGGTGCAACTTAACCTAATGTAGGGGAGAAAAGATGAAAAACTCTAGGTATTATCCATGTGAGATTATTTTTATTTTTAGAGCTCTGCTGTGTTTATATATTGTGGGGTAGAACAAGATGATCTTTAAGGTCCTTTTCAACCCAAAACATTTTGTGATTCTATGGTTTTTTAAAATTCTTTGTGAGAGGTGACACACTCAAGAGACTACCCTTGGGATTGCTGTGCTGAGGGATTTTTCCTAAGACTTCAAGACACATTGATCTGGGAGTGGTGTCTTGAAAGAACACTGAGTTCTCTCCGATGGCTTTTGGTTGCACACTGGGATTTTTCCATGGACACTGGGGAAGGAAGGGATCAGATCCTGGGGGCACAGCCCTATACCCCACTGTGGTGAGCTCTGTTTGGAGATGAAAGCAGCATCTCCTGGATTAAGAAATACCAGACTTATAGCTCACAAGGATATTGGGGTAATGTCAGGATGCCACAGCATGTGTCATTAGTCTGACTGCCTTTGTGAAGTTCTTGCCACAAATTTGCCAATTTATGTCAGTGTTGAGTATGTGAGAGATGAGGAGGGAAGCAAAGTAGTAAAGAGTTCTGTGAGTAGGGTGATACCCTGAAAAATTGGGTTGTGGTTCTTCATAATCTCTGGTGAGTTTCTTATTAAAGTTTCAGGTAACTATTTTAGATGCTGAATAGGGTTGAGCTGAGGGTGAGACAGAGCTCCTTGCTGAAAGTTCTCCTGATCCCTGGAGGTAGCCTGTTCTTATGAGTGTCATGTCCAAACTTGCTTTTGCATTACAGCTTGAGAGCCCCGAAGTCTTAAGTGGCTTTTAAACCTCACTGGGATATCTCCAGATGTTTACATACAGGGAGAACGGCAGCTCTTAGTCAACTGCAGAACACATGTGTCAGGCAAGATTCCTCCCTCCTGCTTCTGGTTTCGTGGCAGCATCTTTGCTGACTCCTGAGTGCCCAGCTTGTTGTTAGATCTCTTACATTTCCTTCTGAGACTGAACAGCAACTGATAGCTGAGTACTTTGCTACTGTCTTCAGGATTAGAATAGCTGAGCACTGTTATCTCTGGCACAAAGCTCTCTGATTTTTTCATGCTGTTCTGCTTCTGTCATTCAAAGAAGAAAAATACTTTCAAGTGGGGGGGTGTGATTCATTGGAAGACCTGCAACTTGGAGTGTTGTGCCAATGCCTAGTGTGAGTCCCAGGATCCTTCCTGGATTATATCCTATGGTTGCATGCCTTTGGCTCTCTTAAATAATGATTCCCTAAGAGAGAATTTATCATTGCAGGCCTCTGGTAGCTTGGTGTTTTTGGGGAGGGTAAGGAACCTAATCTTACACTTGATTGTTGGCTTTCTCCAAGGATTCAAAGGAGATACTGCTAAGTGGGTGGGAAATAGTCTTTGTTTCAAATTCAGTTCACTGGAGGGAAAAACAGTCTGAAGAGATCAGAACGGTTGAAGCATGGCAGTAGGATTCAGGATCCAGGGCAGGCACACTCTGCGGAGAGAGACTGGTGGCTGGTCTTGGCACACAGTGAAGGGAGGCTTTGTATTTTCATTTCCCTTTTGTGCAGAAGCTGCAGCACCAGGAATTCCATTGGAAAGTCAGCCTCGTCAAAGAGCGGAGGGGAGAGTCTTCACTTGCTGAGTTAAGTCCAGCAGGGTCCATATTTCTGGAGCTAGGGGCTTTTTTTTCTCCAGCCATACTCTGACATCTGCACTCAAAGACTTTTTTTGTGTGGGCTGAGTGTGGAAGTTGCAGGTGTTGGAAGCCAAGAATTTCAGCACAGGGTGGTAAAATACACAGAGGAGAAGGGGCACGTAGAGTGCTGCTCCTTCAGTGGTTATTTCAGTGAGTAGTTTGGCCAGTGGCCTGGAGGTGAGGAAGAGCTGTTTAAAATCTTGCTTGAGAAGTAGCCTACAGGCTCTGCCTTTCTCCTCAGAGCTCATTTTCCTGAATGCTGGGATGGTGATCTGACTGTGGAGCAGAGTTAATTACCTGGATAAAGCAGAGGGAGGAAAAAGCCGACTGTATTTAAACAGCCTCCATCTCTATCACTGGAGCAACTGACTTGACAGCCTGATGGATTGAAGGAATGCGTGGGATGTGCTGAAAATGTTTGATTTTTCAATTTCATCTATCCCTTCCCTGGTCTGCTAGCTGTCAGTCAAGCATTACAGGAGCAAATCTTTCCTGATACAGCTATTCTTCAGCATGTTTCATATGGAATAGCTTAGTTGTGGAGATAAGCCATTGATTTCCTATCGCTTTTCTATCCCCTTTTCCCAAGAGACTTCCTGAGAGCTACTTAAGGTGGGTGTCCTGCCTGCACAAGGGCTTTCCATGTCAGTGCTGCTGGTGTAGCCTCAGCTGGTAACTGCATATTCCAGCCTATTGCACAGCTCCTCAAGGATGTGCCAGTGCTGATTGAACTTTCAGGAAAGGCTTCAGCAGAGGTGCCAGTGTGGACTTCATGCTCCAAGAGAGATCAGCTGCCAGACTGTTCCAGGGAAATAATTTCCCTATCTTAAGATTCTTGTGGAGGACCCAGGTTTGGATCCTGTCCCTGAAAGTTTGGTTCAGTGGGGGTCTTAAAGATGGTACTTTGCTGTAGGACTTGCAAACATATGTTGGCAAATTGAGATTCAGAGTCTTTTCAGAATGGAAAGTGCATAAAACTCCATTCTTATGTGAAAAGGCAGGATTAATACTGCTCTTCTCTGACCACTTGTATATTTTATTACATCAGACCCCTGTAATGGAGCTGTGTTCTGTCCCACTGTGGACTAGAAACCTCTGAACCCCTATCTGAGCTGATCCCTTCCAGCCCAAACCATTCCATAAATCATAAAGTGCTTTCTTCCCACCGGTACTGTGGAAGGTGTGCAGTTATTTAGCCCATTCCCATCTGTCTTGTTCTGCGACTGTCAGTGAATTATTGGATGCTGATAAGGAGAGAGTTGTCTTTTATTCTGGTAGCATTTAATTGAGGCAGCACCTGCCCTCATTTCTCCTTCTTGGGAGCTGATGTGCTGAGATTGCTGCAAGCTGTGGATGGTGTTCCTGCCCATGGCAGGCGTTTGGAATGAGAGGATCTTTAAGGCCCCTTCCAACCCATGATTCTGTGATTTCTGGGGAGACAGACACAGACTCTCTTCTGTTAATATTAAATACCACATCTGTGTTTTCCAGGAAACTGGTAGGATGAAGTATGTGTAGCCTTTTGTTTAGAGCTTGGGAGACTTCAAAAATCTTGGTTTGTTTTTGTTTTTCTCCCAAGGCAGCCCTTTTAAAACAAACTCACACAGCTGTAAATGACTACGTTCATAGTTCCAGGCAGTACCAAAGTGGCCAAGGAGCAGCACCTGTGTGTAAGCTCCATACCCTGTGATTAGTCCAAAACAAACCACCAGGAATGCAAAGCAAAGGCAGATTTGCTTAAATTATGGGCAGGCTGGAATGTTTCCCTGAGCTCTGTTTGAGTCCTTTAGAAAGAGTAATAATTTTGTCAAACCGTTGGCTTTGCTGCTTGTGACATGTTAACGGATCCTCAGAGATTGTAATTTCACTGATGTTAATGGGGTCTGAGCTCTGTCTGATTCTAAACTGCTTTACAAGTAAAGCATGGGAAAGCCAGAGCATTGTTTGGCTTAGGGATTTATCCTGCTTTTTATTTAATCATCCCATTGCCAGTTGCAGTTCTGCGAGTTGCTCCTGACTCTCACTTGAAGTGTTGAGTCTTGGTCTATGAATGGAGTTGCCTGAAGATCTTTGTATTTGAACAGCAAGGGAAAAGGGGTCCTGTGCTCTGCCAGAGTTTTATTTTCACCTTGAGGATAAACAACTCCAGTTTTGTTGTCACAAATCTTGCAGCACTGGTGTTTAGAAGAGTCATTGGTGGAAGAAGGGGATAAAACAGCCTGTCAGCTGCTGGAGATAGAAAATAAATCAGCTGAGCTGAAACAAAAAGGTTGTTAGTCCTGAGTCCTGCAGTGCTGATGGTAAAACACATTTCTGTCACTTTGTATATCTTTTTGAGGAAGCAGAGGTGGAATTTAGTGCTAGAGGAGGTATGATATGCCCTTCTCCCAGTGTTTCTTGCATGTCTGGTTTTTGGGAGAGGATGTGATAATTCACTGAGTGATTTGGACTGAGAAAACTTACTGTGACCATTAGTCTGGGTTTTGGTGTGGGGTGGAAATTGGATTACAACAGGGGAATGCACACTGTGTTCCAAGGGGGCTTTTGCTTTGCAGCCCTCCCCACTGAACTGTAGCCAGTGTTTCACTCGGGTAGAGCCTGGCAGGACCATTTTGTTGCAGCCTTAGCACCACTCAGTCACTTCCTAAACAGGTGCTTTCTTTCCTGGGACAGGGCCTACGCAGAAGACTCGTCCTCCTCCGTCAGACACGGCCCGAGGGCAGAGCCGGGGGAGAAGGGGAAGCACGAGGAGGAGGAGCAGGAGAGCAGCGGCAGCCAGGGCAGGCGGGCAGTGACATCGTCGGGCGATGAGGAGGTGCCGCCGGAAGCGAAGAAGAAGAAGCGCTCTGGGTTCCGGGACCGCAAGGTACCAAACTTGGGCATCTTGCAAGAGAGAAAACTTGCTCTGTACCTGTCTTTATTTTCTAAGAGACCTCACTGTTTTGGGAACCTACTTTCTTGGCATGTTGCCATGAGTTTCTGTGGGTTGAAACTTCTGTGTTTGGAAAGCACAATATGCTGATCCTCTGAAATGGAGACCTCTTCTCCCACCTCCGCTTGGATGTCCAAGATAACCAAGGCTCCTGCTCTGATGGCTGTTAGGATGGTGCATGCAAAGCAGGGAGTTGGTGCCAAAGCTTTTAAACCATCTGGGACATTCAGCATGTGTGTCTCGGAGTCCATCTCTTTGCCTGTGAATATACACAGTGCATGTAGGAAGCAGTAGAGGATGAATGTGGAAGGGAGGGTTATAGGAAAGGTGTACTTTAATTCTTCATTTTATTATTCTGTGCAAATGTAGTTGTTGAAATACAGCCTCAGTCCCTCTTCATGGTTAGTCCTGGCTCTCTCTTGATGCTTCTGGCTATTTCATTTTGAGATCAAACACATTTTAAAGAGGAGGAAAACCTGAGTAATAAACTCTATTGTTAGCTTGTGACCTGCCTTCACTCTTGGGCAATTCCAGGAGCCCTGTGCTCCTCAGAACTGACAACTGGTTTGGCACTGTCTGAAACCACTGTTATTAAAGGATGTCCTGTAACTGGGAGCTGGCAGACAGCAGTATTTTATTTTTTAAGCCCATCTGGATGTCAGTTTTATTGGTCTGTGTTGGATGATGTAATATTGTTGCAGCACCAAAGAGGAGAAAGGAACTGTGCAGAACATCTACTCCCATTTTGTTAAGATTTGCTTCTGATAATTATTTTTAAGCCTGTATTCTGGAGGTTGCATCTCATTACCTGTTAAATTGTGGATGGTCATATATAGTGGCTTAACAGCTTCTCATGAAAAATTAAGAGCTGTTTCCTTTGAAGCTGCTGAATTATGTCAGTTCCTGGTCAGAGTAGATTACACAACTTGAGATTTCAAATGCCTCGTGGTATTTGGGGCTCCAAACTCTCTCCTGTTGTGACATGTTGGTGGCAGCTCAGTGAAGTTACATAGTAAGATACTGAGCTGAAATATTCAGAATCATCCAGGAATGTGGGTTCTTGGAAGCTGCTACTTTTCATGGCAACTGGGTGTCAGGTGCTCTGACAACTCCAGCTCTTGCCAGTTCCACTCAAGAAAAGCAGGTTATTGGTTTTTTCCAGTGTCAGCAGATGGAGGCAGGTTGCAAAGAGCAAACCACAGTCCACTTCCATCCACACTCTTATTTTTGAATACAGTGAGTGTAAAGATTGATTTTTGTCTGACGTGGCTGCTGGCTGGGGAAGCCAGAGGAAGTTTCTTTAGAGGCAAGGACTGTTCCAGTTGTTAGAGATGTGCCTGTGTTGAACAGCTCTTTCCTTCCCAAACTAGGCAGGGAGGAATATAGCCATAATTTCCAAATAAGACACAAGCCAGGTGTGCCCAAAAGACGGGAATAGTGTGTGGCCTGGATCCCTTCTCATCCCAGTCCGCCTTCCTCCGAGAGCAGGAACTCAGGAGCAGCGATTTCCTTGGGAACAGCCCTGTTCAAGACAGCCCTCATCATCTTTGTGCCAGCACAAGCCTTTTCTCTGCAGCCCCGAGATAGAATGTACCTTGTGTGGCCTGAATGCCAATGTTGCAAAGCGCCAATAAAGGCAGGATGTGCCAGCTACTCTCCCAGGTGCCTGCTCCGTGTTTGAGCGGCTCTGCTGTGGGCTCGGTGTTTGATCAGCAGCTGCTGTGGTGAGTCACCTCGGGAGCTGTGTTTGAATGTGGCCAGCTCAGATGGCAGGGGAAGGTGTGCCCCTGCTCCTGGCTCGAAATCAGGGCTGCTCCCAGGATGTGCTGCTCCCCTAATTGTGTCACACCTTGGGGATTCTTGACTCTTCTGCGTGTGTAAGAAAACCCCAACAAACATCACCACCCACAGTAAAAACTCTTCCCATAATGAATTGAAAATAGCGTGGGATTTTCCTTGTGAAAAAATTAAGCCTAATTGGAAGTGTTTAACACTTGTTTGTTATCCTAATATTGCTCTTAATTAAGTTGATGATTAGCGGTGAAGCAATAAATTAAGTTTGACATTGCTGTTTTGGATAGTGATGCAGTGAGAGGGAAGCTGAAACACAAACCACTCTCAGGTGTTGGGATTGTGTGTGGCTGGTTCCCAAGCACGTGTTGTCTGAGCGTTGTGTAGGTCTTGGATGTGTAGGGCAGGAAAGGAAAAAATTACTTGTGTGCCTGCATAGTTTGAAGGCTAATGAGCTGTAATACATGATGGGGGGGCGGGCTGATGGGTTAATTAACTTGCTAAAAGTGTTGGCATGCAGCAGCAGGGCTGACTTAGCGAGATGTACTGGCAGTGTTTGGGTCCTGCAGGTATCTTGCCTTGGGATGTTTGTTGTGCCGAGCTTTCATTTGGGTGTGTGTCACAGGAGGAAGCACAAAGAAAATGAGTCCTAATTAATTTATCCTATTAAGATGTGTGCTGTTGCATGGTCAGGGAGGCCCTGGAAGTGCCTTGAGATGTTAATTTAGAGCTTTATTTTCATGTCTGCATAGGATTTAGGGTTTTTTTCTTTTAACCTGAGGCTTAGCATAAACATTGACAGTCTCAACAGCATCTTCATTCTTGTAGAGCAACAGGGATTACTTGCTTGTCTTTCTCCTCTAGTACATGCTCTACT
Organism: Corvus cornix cornix; assembly: GCF_000738735.6. Lineage (NCBI taxonomy): Eukaryota > Metazoa > Chordata > Aves > Passeriformes > Corvidae > Corvus > Corvus cornix. The sequence continues at coordinate 35,931,789 of NC_046336.1, read as the reverse complement.
AATAAATGCAAAAAAGGGATTTTCCCCTTTGGGTCATATCATCTTTCTGGAGGTGCCTGATTATGCGAGGCTGCAGTTCTTGGGGGCACAATGAGAATTTTGGCTGGTCTTCCTTGCATCGAGGACTGGTGTGTACTGGGGAAAGGTGAGAGGTCAGGAGAGGAGACTCTTGCCTGGCCTGATTTTCTGTGCAGGTTGCTTTGAAGCAGTGCAAAACCCCTCACAAGTGGTGGTTGTCTGCACCCAAATGCGTGGGCTCTTATCTCCACATCTGGGTAGGGACCAGGGCACCCACTTGATGTTTAGCACCCAGACTTGAATAAGTGAGTTTTTTGCCATTTGCAGCATTTTGGCTGCTCCCTTCTTGACCTGGCTTCGTGTTGCACCCAGCCTTGCAGACAGAGGGATGGGCTGTAACATTTGTCAGTTTTTGCCAGCTGATTAGCTCATTAGCAAGAATGATGTAATTGAGTTCAGCTGCAGGCAAAAGGGAAGAAGTGTGGCTGCATTTGCTCCGTTCTTGTAGGGAAGCTTGTGGAAGAAGGGAGATTTCAGTTGTGATGAAAGCAGTCTGTGAGATGCTAAAAAGCAGTTTAAATTCTACTTTTTTGGTCTAGCTTGTGCATTTTTGTGCTGTAAGCTGAGACAGGAAATGTGGTTTTGAACCCATGTTGTTAGTAAGCTGTTGTTGCTTTGGAAGTAGTACTCTAGATGCTCTAAACATGAGGAGAAAAGCACCTGACAGCAACAAGACTGACAGTAGCATCTTAGCAGGGCCTTAAAATGGATACAGAGGGAAGAGCCATTGTGGATACGAAGTCAAGTGGGATGAAGTGAAACGTGGTTTTACTGGCAGAAACGTCAGGACTCCTGTCTCTGGTGCAGCAGTGGGGTTGTTGAGTTGTGCCTAGCTGGGTTGAGGGAAAGCCTTCGATAGTGCCTTGCAACAAACTTTTCCACGGGCTTGGAAAATTTGGCTAGTGAGTTTTTTTTAGCTAGAAAGCAGGCTGTGTTGAGGGGTTGCCATGGATGGAGGATGCTGGTCATGGTCTGTGGTGTCTGCTCTTGGCTCCAGTCTGGGGTTTCATACTGTCCTTCGGTTTGTCTTGCTTGAAGGTAAAAATACTGAGCTGCTTCTGGCTGATTAAGCTGGGTGGGGTGTTATTCATGAGATCAGGTCAGGCAGGAGGGAGATGTGGGCCTGTACCCACGAGTGGAAAGATCACTTTGGCATAAGGAGCTGCCTCCTGCCAGGTGGGAGCAGTAGACAAAGCCAGAAAGAGGTGGGAAAGTGGGTATCATCTTTTGCTGGGACTTGGAGCTTGGCAATAAAGCAATTGCCTGCATTCCAATGCCCTTATCTGTGGAGAACCTTGTGAACTGAAGCAGTAAAAGCGGGATTAGGTTTGTTGATTAGAGGTGCAAAGGGCATAGGGACAAAAACTTTCTCCTGAAGGAGGGAGGGAGGGAACTGCCTGTAGTGGTTGATGCGAGGACATGTGAATTAAGGAAAAGCTGTGGTGGTGCAGAGACAAGGGGAGAGAATGCTTTAGGTATTGTCATTCTAGATAATGTCATCTGTGGTTGCATTGCTGGAGGTCTGAGCTGGGGCAGATAAAGAGGAGACTGGCTTGCTTTACCAAAGCCTGGCTTGGGGGATTCAAAGCATTTGGCCTGTTTTATGCCAGAAATAAGAAAAACTAGAAGAGGGTGTTTTCTGTCTGATAAACATCAGGCTGAGGAAGTTGTTTGACTTTAAGGACAAGGCTGAACCAGGACCGAAGCCAGGAGTGATCTGCAGCTGCCTTGGCAGTAGCCTTGATCTTGCTTGTTCTCTTGCAGTACATCATCAGTTGGGCTTTTTCCCTCCTGGGGCTCTGGGCCAGCTGCAGGTTTCAAGTACATTATGGATTGTTGAACATGGCATATAATGCAGGAATGAAAAGCTGAAGTAAGGAGGAAAGTTTTCCATGCTAATACATGATGAAGTGTAGGTGTCTGTGCCTTTTTCCACCCTTGTGGCCTTGTGTTGTGATTTTGTTTAGAAAAGCTTTCTATTGTCTTTGATTAATTCCGGATGTGTGAGGGGAAACTGATTCTAGGTACAAAAAAAATCACTGCTGGCAGAGTTAGGAAGAAGCAGATTGGTGGGGAGGACTGAGTTTCTGGGGAATTCTGCCAATGCGATAGAAAAGAGGAAAAAATGATCTTGGGTGACTGAGCAACCAGCTGTGGTGCCAAGTGATTTTTTTTCCAGGACTCTGCTTGAAAGTAAAGGTTTCTCCCAGCTTTCCAAGACTTTTTTCTTTTACTTCATATATTAATCACAAGTCAAACCCTTCAACGCTGTGGTTAAAATGTTGGGCTGCTTTAGATTCATAAATGTGATGCCAGTGCTTTTTCTTATGCTCATGTTTTTAAAGCACCTTCAGGGATTTTGTGAATTTGTTTTTCTTCTGCCACCATGAAGAGTCTAAATTTATTCATAATAAACATTTTTAGTGTTTGTTCTTAATCCTGGGACATTAGCAGCTGATATGTCCAATTTTCATGGTTGTTCAAAGGGTTTTTGAAAGGAATAATGCCAAAAGGGTCCAGAGTTGTGTTGTTGCATGCAACTTGTCCTGTGGCAAATCTCTTTGAGGACTTGAGTCACTGTGGGGCAGGAACAGTGCCCATCTAATGCTGGCTAAATCTCATTTCCAGGTGATGGAATACGAGAACAGGATCAGAGCCTACTCCACGCCAGACAAAATCTTCAGATACTTTGCCACACTGAAGGTCATCAACGAGCACGGCGAGTCCGAGGTTTTCATGACCCCGCAGGATTTCGTGAGATCCATCACCCCCAACGAGAAACAGCCAGAGAGTGAGTGGTGTGTGGGTGGTGGTCAGGGGAACTGGTACTCCCCAGTCTCTGCTACCTGGTCTTTAAACTTCCCAGCTCTCATTGCCAGGGCTAGAAAGCATCTCCTGAAGCTCTCCTGCTCCAAGCCCAAAATTAGCCTGAGCCCTTTCATGTTTCCGAAATGCTGATGCAATGTAGCAGATCTGGCTGGTGTGAGCCCTTGAAGAGCAGATGGGATGCCTTTCTCCTATATTTAATAGGGAAAGATTACCTTTTACTGGAACACTTCCCAAACCTACAAAAGGAGGTTGCTTTGGCAAGGAGAACCTCAGCAGTAAAGGTTAGTCTCAATGATCTTAGAGGCCTTTTCCAACCTAAAGGGGTTGAGGCAGTCCCGTGTCAGGGTAGGGCTCATCTCTGCCATCTTCAAATTCCCTGTGGATTAAAGACAAACACATCACTTGTGATAGCTGGGGGGTTTGGCAATCAACAAGTGGGAGAGTGACACCTTGCTCTTGTCTGGAAAGCTGTGTCCTGAATATTTGGTGTTGGTGGGGTGTCAGGAGGTTTTTGTCTGTGTTCCATTTTGGAGGAGATTCATGTTTCTTGGTCTCCCACGTTGCATCTCAAAGAACGAAACAGTCTTTTGTCAAATTAAAACTCCCCTTGTCTCTGCAGACATTAATGAAGAACTCCAGCCCCCAAATGTTAGCTTTTTGAGTGTGGGGTTTATGTCCAAATTGTGAAACTGTTTTGATATCTTAGATGACAGCTGCTAAATAAATACTGTGTACCCTTGCGCTTAGAAAATAACAATATGAAGCGTGTGCAGGAGGGAAGAAAAAAATAATCCTGGCATTAGTGTTTGAAGCATGTAGGTGAATTGATATTTAGGTTTCCATCAAGGCCTGGAAATGGCTGTAGTTTCCATGTGAATTAATGGCTGTAGGTTACCATCCTGTCTATCTGCAACTTCTTGAACTGCTACTTGGAAAAGCAGTAGCACCTGTCTGGAAGCTTAAAAAACATCCTGTGTTTCATTTCAACACATCTGACTCCTTTTTTAGTTCTTCCACGTGCTTGGTGCATTTTGAGGTGTGTAAAGAAAATAGGTGGAAGAGGCTCAGCCAACACCTCCTTCAGAGACAAGCAGAGGGGACTAATGGGAAATAATAACTCATCAGTCTTAGCCACTCACTTCCCACTGTATTCCCATGGTTATCCTGGCTGTTGAAATGGCCCCGTGAAGCCAGTCACTGCCTTTAAGTGCCTGCAAATGCTGCCAGTCAGTGACACACAGCAGCTTGTAAGGGAAGAAAGTGGCCTTAGGTGCTCTTGGCAAATGGAATGGGATGGAAACTGAGCTTGGGCTGCCCATCAGCAGGCAGAGCAGGAAGGTAGGCATCTCAGATTTTGAGTTGAAAAATCTGTCTTCAGAACTCTTACTGTTGTGGATTTACTTCTAGATGGAGCTGCTCTAGGGTGGTGGTTCCTTATGAGCTCTGTACATCATCACAATCACAGTAAATGGGGTTTTTTAATACATAGTGAACAGTAGAAGACTAAAACACTTATTGCTACAATGAAGTCAAACCAGCCATAAATTTGTTCTCCAATGTTTTTAAAGCTGGTAGGAAAAAACAAAAGAAAGATGGGTCTGGTTTTCAGATCAGAAATTGAAAACAAAGAGTGCTACCTGCTGGCCAGATGAGTTCTGTGCTTCACACCCTGCTGGTGCTTTTGACTCATAGGATAATTTAGGTTACAGGTTAGTTGGGAAATGCTGGGGCTGCTTTTTCCATGAGTCACGACTTGGGTGTGCCCTCCACTGGGGCTGGAGCATCCTGCCTTCATCCCAAGGTGTTCCTTGGGGTTGTGATGTAGCCTGGTGTGCTCCTGGGAAACCTCTTTGAGGTAATCCTTCAGTGTGCTCAAGCTGCAGTTCGTAATTTCAGGGAGTAACTTCTTGTAAATGCCTCTGCTGTTTTATGGAGAGAAAACACTGTGGAATATAAGTGATCTGGAGTAATGAGGTAGCTGAGTCCCTGCTGTATTTAAACTGCTCATCTACTGTGAGGTATCATGTGCCTGATTCATTTTTATGGATTACGTAGGGGAAAGTTTGATTTATTGTCAATAAAGTCAGCTTAATTCTAGCCTGTGTTTTGCTAGCTTGGGGAAAATGAATGCCAATTCCTCAGTTCCTGTAGATTGCTTTCTCTGGTTCAGTCAAACTTCCTGCCACAGCATTCCCAAGTAGGCAAAGCTGTGCTTAAGGAATGACGTGCGCTTGCTGAGCTTGGAATGGTTTGTCAGAAGAAGCCAAAGAATGGCATTAAACTTGAAAGCCGCTTTAAAAAAATAATTTCTTTCTGTGCTATCTGGGAAGTTCAAGTGCCAGGAGAAGCGTGGGTGGTGATTTCTGCTCCCTGCAGTCCTGTATTATTTTTTTTTCCTCCCACATCCTCTTGTACCTGAGAGATAAGTTTGCTCCAAGAGTGGATGGACAGGGATGGATGGCTGTTTCCTACCTGGTGCTTCCTTGGTACCCTGGTCTCAAACCTGCTGAAAATACACTGAAAACCCTCTGGTGCGAAGTGCAAGGGTTCCCTCCATTTCCCTGAGATTTTCTGGGTCCATTCTGCACTGATTGTTTTCCTGGGGAAAGTGAGTATTTTGGAGCATCCTGGACTAAGAAGGAGCTGTGTCATGTTCAGCCAGTATCAGTTTTCTTATGGCCTTTGCAATAAGGATTGAAAGAAGTAAAAAATACTTCTTGTATCTCATCCCAGCATGCTGTAATTGAAGGCAGGTTGTCTCCAAACCAGTCCTGCTCTTCCATCCCTGTATTAACCTCGCTGGTTATCCCAGACTCCTGCCATAGGAAAAATGCATTTCAAGTTTCACCACATAATGAGCAGCAACTCAGATATCTGAGCCCTTGGAAGGTTTTTTGTTTGAGTGTAAGAAACCCCAAACATGCTGCTGAGTGCAGCCAGAAGCAGCAGCTCTGCCCCTGCAGGCTCTGTGCACGGGATGGTGATGGAGGAGAGGAGCCGTGAAGGACGGAGCTGATTCCTGGTGGCTGGATCCGAGTGTACAGCTTGTTTCTCCTGTTAGAAATGGTTTGTTTTCCGTGTCTGAACTTCATGAGAAGCTGAGCACAAGCTGGCTTCTGGAGTGGATTATTTGTCATTTTGATTAAAGTTTAGAAATACGGATCTGATCTCCTGTAGAACCAGCCAGGAGCTGTGACAAGCACTCATGTGATGGAGAGGGGAGAACTCCCTGGGCTGGTACAGATCCCTAAAGTTACACAAAGTGTTCAGCTGGGATATTTAAGACCTAGTAGGAAGCCAGAGATTCTGGGATTCCAGTCCTTCAGGGAGAAGTCGTCAGGAAAAGGATGCCAGTGAGAGGTAACTCAGAGGTACAAGCTGGGGTTCTTTTTTTGTGGAATTTTTGTGGAAATATGTAATTCCTAGGCAAGAATCGTCTTTGAGCCTGTCATGCCTGACATGAGACCCCAGGAAAAGAGCCAAGGAGGAGCGAGAGGTGCATTTACATGTATGCTTATGTGCTGAAAGTCAAATAAGTGAGGGCTTCCCATACAGGTGACAGGTTGGTGTGGCTGATCAGGTGTGTTAGGAAGGCATGTCTCACAGTGAGACTGACTGGCTTGTTGGAGCAGGAGGAGCTAGATGAGAACAAGTCCCGTGGTCCTTCATTCCTGGAACAAAACAGTCCTGCACTTGAACACAAGCCCGAGGCTGTTGTCCCCTGAGAAATCTCAGGCAGCTCATTGTTTGCTTGCAGGTTACATTTTAGATTCAGAGGGGGAATACTCTGAATACAGCAATCAGAAGCTGGATTACAGCTCTGGAGGGGACAAGTTGCATTTTCTCCTGCAATAATATGCCTGTGGCATATCACAAGCACAGTTAGCAGGCTCTTCAGTCTTCATAATTAGCCCTTTTATTCATCTGCTGGCAAAAAAAAGAGTCCATGTTATATATTAAGCAGTGGGGGAAAAAGCAGATCATGAGTGAATGTTACCCAAATAACGTGAAAAATCTGACAAGGATATCAAGACTGGAAGGAATTGAAAAGGTTTTTCCATCAGTGGGAAGCTGCTGGTATCCCAGAGGAAATCATGATGGTTTCTAATTGATTTCAACCGTGTTCTTGGTGTAATATAATTGTCCTTCTCCTGGAAGCTTGTGTTTTAAATGGTTTTTAGAACTGCTGTCTATAACCTGCTGCCTATGGATTTATTTTTACAAGATAACATGAAGAGCTTAGTGATTGTCTAGATATTTATCAAGTGTGGTAATTAGCTGGCTTTGAGAAAATCTATGGAAAGTATGTTTTTGTTAATCAATAGGAACATAATAAACATTTGATTTTAGATTTGGCTATTGCTGAACAAGACTAAGAACAAGTTATTCTGTGTTTTTTCCTTTACATAATTCAATCCTTCTCCACGAAAACATCCTCCCCAGCCCAAAATGAGGGAAGTAAATGCAGGGAGTACGGTTCTGCTGTTGAACACCCTCTTTTCCCCATTGTGGCAGGCAGTGAGTGTTAAGTAATTTTTGCTTTATATTGAATCATTTTTATTTTTAGAGTGCTGTGAAAGTACCATCACATGAATAAAAGTGGCAGCCTGTATCCCTGGTATTGGTGAGCAAATGGTGTCAGTCTACTCTGAAATAACATTTCTCGTGGTGCTCTGTGCTTAGGTGCTCCGTGGCAGTGCTGCTGTTCATTTCAGGCCCCTGATAGGTGGTATCAGAAATTGTAGGAGTAATAAACAGTGGTAGTTAAACTTTCCAGGGAAGCTGATTTGGAAATCATTGCAGGTGACTGAATGCTGCTGGCAGTGAGTGGCTGGTACTGAGCCCTTGGCTGCAGGAGCAAAAGGGATGCGTAGGGAAAGCTGAGGTGTTGTACAGGGTGTCAGGTAAATAAAAGCATATTCTGGGGCAGGTCATGGTGGAAACTCTGGGTGTGTTCAACAGAAACAACAACTGAAGCTCTGGGCGGTCTCTGCAATCCAGAGTAGCCATGGTGTGTGTCCCAGGAAAGCTTGAAGCAGCCAGGTATCCTCCTGAAAATTCTGGATTTCATTGCTGCATTTCTTGAGGAAATCCTTTCAACCACTTCTGGCAGAATGCTATTTCAGCCCCTGCTCCCCAGTGAAAGGTGGAAAAGCTCTTTGTTCCTGGTTAAACATGCCTATTAGCCTGTGTTCCTGCAGCTCGGCAGCAATAGCCCAGCCAGGGACTGTTTGTCTTGGGAGTGTGGCACTTAGAGACACTCCTGTGGTGCCTTTAACACAGCACTCTGCCTTTTGAAAAACAGAGCTGTAATAGCTCACATTCTTCCCTTCCCTTGTTCAGCTGTGATTGTCCTCATCCATGCAGTGTTTCCATTGGCTCTCCTGGCTGCACAAATTCTGAATTCCTATTGTAGCAACTTGGACTAAAAACCTCTTGGGGTCTTTATGTAATTTAAAGACAGACCCCAGGCACCAGGTAACAGACCCTCTTTGTTGGTTTCCTTTTGTCAGGTTTAAAGGCTTGTGGAAAAACAGGCAGCTAAGTCCTTAAAAAAGAAAATAAACTGTACTGGAAAAGGAAAATGTATAGAGTAAAACTGTATGCCTTGAACATAAATGCCCCTTTTCAGCTTTTGAATTGGCTTCTTCTCTCAGGTCCTATGTAAGAGGAACTTCACAGAGGAATTTAAGTGTGCAGCTTAATTGATGCAGCAGAGGAAATGGGACATGGTTGTGCATGGCTGGGAGGGTGACCATAAGACGCTGGTGGGAGCCAATGTGCTTGTGTGTGCAGTGGAATTGTGGAATCATCAGGGCTGGAAAAGATTTTAGGGTTGAGTTCAACCATTGGCCCAGCACTGCCAAGGCCACCACTAAACCATGTCCCCAGGTGCCACATCTGTGTGGCTTTTAAATCCCTCCAGGGATAGTGACTCCACCACTGCCCTGGGCAGCCTGTGCCAGCGCTTGACCACCCTTTTGGTGAAGGAATTTTCCTGATATCCAATCTAAACCTCCCTTGGCCCAGCCTGAGGCCGTTTCCCCTTGTCCTGTCCCTGTTCCCTGGCAGCAGAGCCCGACCCCCCCGGCTGCCCCCTCCTGTCAGGGACTTGTGCAGAGCCACAAGGTCCCCCCTGAGCCTCCTTTGCTCCAGGCTCAGCCCCTTTCCCAGCTCCCTCAGCCGCTCCTGGGGCTCCAGCCCCTTCCCAGCTCCGTTCCCTGCCCTGGACACGCTCCAGCCCCTCCAGGGCTCTCTGGCCAGGAGGGCCCAGAACTGGACACAGCCCTGAGGTCCCTCAGCAGGGCCAGCACAGGGGACGGGCCCTGCCCTGGGCCTGTGGCCACCCCATGGCTGGCACAGCCCAGGCACCATTATTTACATACTGATTTATTACATAAATATTTATTATAATTATTTAGAAATATATTTGGTACTTCTATATATAAAATGACAGTTATCAGCTCATCTTTTATTGCTGTTCATCTAGACAAGCATCCATTCATTTTTGCTCTCTACTGAAACCTGTTCGCTTTCCCAGTGTCCAGTTGCAGGGGGTGCCATACTTTCACTTGCTATTTTTAGCCCATGGCCTTTTTTTGGCTTTCCATGAGTACATGTATAATGTCAGGCTGTCAGGGTTCTGTCTTGCAGCAGCATTTCCTGGCATGGGAAAAGGAGGTACTCCTGAGAAATGACTTTATTATGACACATGGACATAAGCTCAGCTTAAGTCACCATCCAGATGGATGGCTGGGGTGAGCTCTGACCACATGAAGTGTAGTATAATAATCACATTTATCAGACAAATCCTGCCTCTAAATGCACCCATACTTACTGCATTTATACCCACAGCTTGGAGGAGGATAAAATTGAGAAGACTGAAGTCTGAATATGTGTATGAATATGCAATTTGCATTGTTATCAGACCCACAAAATATTGAGAAGGTGCTTTCTGGCTGGAATTTTCACAAGTGCAGAAAGTTCTGCGACAATTGCCTTGACCTTTGAAATTGGAGCTGTAGCTGCTTTGGGTCACAAAGGGCGAGGGGGTCACCCTGGAGCAATGAATAATTCCATTTTCTGCACAATACCATGAAACTTTCCAGTAGACAGGAAGGGTTTCATTAGCCTCTTTCAAAAGCAGGTGACGCAGCAGGCATGGGGAAGGCTTCATTTTAGTTTTTCCATCTTATTTTCTAATTTAAATTGAAATGAGGATGTGCTAATTACCATAAACAGTGGCAGAAAATGCACGAGACGTCGCTCTGCAGAGGGGTTTTATTCCTCAGAGCACCAAAAATCAGCCTGTGCTCTCCTGAGTTTTACTGGAAGTGCTCGGTTTGAGTTGCGCTTAATCTCTTCTCAGGATGCATCTTCCTGACTTTGGATTGCAAAGATCAGACAGTTGATCTTCCTGCTTTTTTTTTTGTCATCTTGCTTATATGTGCCATCACCGGTGTTAGATGCAGCCTGCTGGGCGTTGTGGGTTAGAGGAGGGCTTTGTGCCTTAACTCAGCTAAGGCTGGGATATTTGTTTCCCCTCTTCAACATAAAGTAAGCATTTTGTGACGGTATGAGAGACTTTATTGGTGTAAATAATCCCTCTTCCTGCCTTCCTCCCATCCAGCTAAAGAACTCCACTTCTTGCAAATGCATCTACAACTTACCTCCTTTAAAATCTATTTATTTTATCCTCAAATATGAACAAGCTTTGGCTTTGTTTGGGGATATCCCAGTTAACTATGGGAACAAGTCTTTGTTTTCCCATTTGTGAGCCATTCAAAAGGAGTTAATAAAACCACCAGGAGTCGCAGGTGAAATGTTTGCCTGGTAATAGTGCAAGGATCTGCTTTGGGGAGGGTATTTCAGGCTCTTGATAGGTGCTGGTTGCTGAGCTCTTGCTGGCCCTGCTATGGAAGGAGGTTTTCTTCTCTGATTCCATGAGTTTGGTGGTTTTTTGTGTTCAAAATGCAAAGTACAAAATGTACAAAACCAAATAAATTTTTCCTCCTGTCCTTACAGTTTCTGCAGATGTTACTCATACTGTGCATTTTACTTTCCAGTCCTCTCAAACAGAAAACACAAGAAATAGTTGTTTTTACGCTATAAAAGCTTTTTTTTTTTGTACGTATTTTTTTTTCTCTTTCAGACCTGGGCCTGGACCAGTTCATAGTGAAACGCTACGATGGGAAGGTGAGCACATTAGACTATTACATGTATTTTATTTAATGGCTTTTTTGACCTAGAATCCTTCCGTTATTACCTGTGTGAGGGTGTAAGTTAAATGAAGTGTGTGAAGTGTTCTCTTCTGAGCATTTTGTTTTTCAGTAGCATTGCAGTGCTTTCTCTGTAATGACAGAAAGATTGGTACTATAAAGGGACCTTATTTTAATGTTTACAGACAAACTGTTACCACTTCCTATATTCTGGTGGGCTGGGAAATCATGGGTTGTAACCACATTTCTTTGCTGCTTCTTTCTGACTGTGTGAGAGCCCCACAAGTTAAACCATTTCAAGGGAAACTCAGTGGACCTTTCCCTTCCAGTCTTATCTCCAGATTCCTAAAGGAAGGAGGTGCTCTCGTGGTTTTTTTTCTGCATCCCAACCATGTATTTCCCCCCTATCAAACAGCCTTTCTCTGTTCCCTTTTTGAGCCCCAGGTCCTTCCTGCAGCAGTGCACAACTGTTCTGGGTGTTTGTGCTGTCATGAGAGGTTTTGGTAAAATCTTAAGCAAGTTCTGGTCTAGTTTTGTCTCCCTGTGAAAGTGGAGCCATGTAGCATCCCGCCTGTTATTATGAATATCACAGACCTAATTATCCACACTGTAAATCCCACTGGTGTGCTAAAGGCAGCTCTGCCCCAGGACTGGCAGCTCAGATGGACTCCTTGATGCAGATAACTGCAGGTTAGTTAATTTTCCATCATATCACTAGTGGCACACAATGGTCCTCCAGCTTTTAGCAGCATTTTCACCTGCATCATCTGAAAATAAAGCTTTCAAAGGGGCATCAGCATCTCACCCCCTATTGCTGCAGGGTGCACCTGATACAGAGTGTCAGGCATTTCCAGAAAGCCTCAACACTGGGGAAAAAGAATTTAAAGCTTTATATATGAGGGCTGAACGTGTGCAATTCCCTGTTTTGTGTTTAGCAGGGACAGAGATGATCAAATACCTGGGGTCCCTGTCATGAGCACTGGACGAGTGCACTGGTTACCCAGGCAGCAGAGCAGGGCTTTGCTGGAAAACAGACAACAGGGAGGTGGATTTTGGCAGTTAGTTTTGATACATAAAGCTCCAAAGCGTGTCGTGAACACCTGTTTTCTTTTCCCTCCTGCCACAAATGTGATGTCTGCTTTTTGAGGTTAAAAAAAACCAACCCAGCCAAAGAAAGGACGTATATTCTTTGCAAAATACCCAGTGTTTCTCCCTCTGGTTTCATGACAGTCTGTTTTGCATCCACTCACTTTCATCATTTTATCTTGTCATGCTATCACTCCCATCCCTTAGGCTTTACATAAACAAGATTTGTTTGTAGGGAAGAAGTGCTGAATCCCACACTATTTTTGCTAATTGCTCCTCTGTTCCCGAGTGCTCTGCAGGCGATTCCCAGCACACTGGATAAAAAGGTCCAGAGGCAAATCCTTTGGACTCAGCTTTCTGTTCCTTTGCCCCTCAACACTGTGGGTTCTGACCTGTAGTAGACTGAAATAGCTTTTTGTATAACTTACAGATGTTGCTGCTGCACTTGGATGTCTCTGTGCTGTGGTTTGATTGCCTGAGAGTGAGGCAGCAGATTCAGGGGACTGCAATGGACTGTGCTTTATTATTATCTTCTCCTGGGACCTGATTTTTCCACAGCCTAATAACACCCTGGAAGCAGCGTGCTCTGAAAATGAAGAAATAGAGGTTCTTGTTTGCTTGGCTGTCTGCTTAAAGACAGCTTGGGACTGGCTACATCTGGCCATGGCTATTAGGGCAGTGGTAATGTCCAGGTGAGAGGATAATTTGAGGAGAGGATAAAATGAGCTGGCCTTGGCTCTCCCTTGGTAATGAAGGAAGCTGATAGTAGATTGATCTGACAGCAACTTGTTCTCATTTTGTTGCTTGCTTTGGGTTTCAGTTTAAAAAAATAACGCTGCTTTTACTCAGCCAAGCACAACTGAAGTGCTGCAGAGCTGACCTCACTCCTTCTGGGTTTCACTTGCATAGTGATAAAACCCTTTTGCATCTCTCCCTCTGTGCCTGGTTCCAGCCACACGCTTCTCTTGGATTATCAAAGCAGCCTCTACTGGGAGGGGATTTGCCTTTGTGTGCTGGAGGAGCTGCTGAGCTCAGGCAGAAGGGTGAGAGGTTCATCACTGTTCCCCTAAGCATCCTTATGGATGTTACACAGAGGTAATGGGAATTGTGGTACTCAAAGATAGGCCTGATCACTGGAAATTTCCTCTCCTTTTTTAAGGAGAAAGGAGCTTGTGAACATTTGGACACAAGCAAGCTGTGCTGCTCAAGAGCACTGACAATCCACGGGCCAGATCCTGGCCGAAGAGTGGGAGAGAGGATTGGTTTTAGTTCCGAGCAAAGACAATGCACAGTAATTTGGAAGGAGATTCAGTTAAAAGGTCTGTGCAGTTAGTTGCATTTTAATTACATATTCCAGGACAATGTTTGTAGCATCTGTGTGAATTTTGAGCGTGTGTTTTGAGATCTAAATGCTGCAGCATTAGTGAGGTGATGTATGAGCTGCTCCTTTCACAGAACCTGTTTTATTTAGGTAAAACTACCATCAAAACAACCAATTGGCCGTTGTGGGGTGATCAGGACTGATCTTGACAAAGGATTTTGGGGAGTGATGTGCCTCTGTATTGTGCTTGTGTCAGGTTTGCGAGGCAGCTTGCTGTATGTGTGACTGAACGCAACGGTGAGAAGATAATACCCACCTTTTTCCCTTCTTCCTGCCCCTCCTTCTTCCCACTGATAATTTATAGGCTTACTGGACGGGGGGAGGTAAATGTTACTGCCTTATTAATGGCAACAATGCTCCTGTAATTTGAGCCTAAATGCTTTTTCTTCACTCATGCAAGACCAAAAGCCCTGGAGACACTCATCCAACACAAACCTTTGGTCAGATGTGTGTGCCAGCACGGGCTCATGCTTTTGGGCTGTGTACAGGGAGGCAACCTGTGGCTCTGTTTTTGTCTAAGAGTGGTGGTTTCTTCCCTAGGGAAGCAAGCTCAGCAAAGTAGGGAAAAGAGGCATTGATTACTATTCATTCAGAGTAGAAAACAGGTATTAATCAGCTTGCAGACATTTCATATGGAGCCTGAGCAGAAGTCTGATGTGAGAACAGACACAATCTCAGGGTGCTGTGGTGTGGAGGTGCCCAGATCATTATTGTCTGTCTGCTGTGTTTCCACTGTCTCTTCCCTCTTGCATTTGGCAGTGGGAAAGCAAATGCATTTTTAACCAATCTGTAGGAGAAATAACTCATGTTTTAGTGATGAATATGCTTTCACTAAGTAGTATAGACTTCTTAGCACGTCTAACCTGGCATAAGCTTCATTAATGTTATGTAAGTTGTCGTGCAGTTTTTGTTTAAAATCTTCTTTTTTCATGCTCTCTCTCTTTATTGATGGGATTTTTTTGGCTTATGCATTAATGATTGACAAGCCTAATCTCTCAAAGAAATAAAGAAACAGTGCTGTTCATGTTATTGCTCTCAGTTGTGAGCCACATATCCACCCTGCCACCAGCCTGATGAGCCAGCACGGGAGCTCCCAGGTGTCCCCCAGCTGAGCTTCCAGCACTGCGTCCTGCTGGAAAGGTGAAGGTGAGCTGGAGTGCTTTTAAGAGACCTCTAGCCTATTTTAGGAAATAAACCCCCACTCTAGATGGCTTATTAGTTTAATTAGGATACACTTGACTTGCTCTTTTTCCTCCTGTAGGGAGAATTCCTTGCTACTGCTTGATAAGAGCAAAAGCCTTTGAGCTACCAGCAACAGCTTCCCCTCCTGCAGTAAGTAATTAGAGGCTTTCAGCGCCCTCTAATTAAATTTATGACTTAAGTATTTCCTGCCAGCATTTGTGTTTACTTCTCTAGATGTTTGGGGATACCATAAAGTAATGCCAAGCAAGGTGAAGGACAAGGAAAATACTTCACATGGTGTCTCTAAGGGCTGGTAAAACATCTGGAATTCACTTCCACTGTAAAATGCAGGATCATACCATGGACCAATGCAATGAGTATCTTCAGCTTCCCTGACGTTGTGCATCCATTAAAAAACACTTGCTGGGAGTCAGCTCAGGAGGCAGATTTCTTTCCAGATGATTTAAAGAGCATCTCAGGAGCAGAGGAGCTTGAAAAAATGTATTTGGGGAGGATCTCCAAGGAGAAGACTGGAGGTAGATGGACCGTCCTTTTCTGGTGGATTGAAGGATCTTGCTCTCAGGTTTGAAAAAGCGGGAAGGAAAGTAGCCTTGGTCTGTTAGTCAGAATTTCTGGGATCCTTTGCTCTGTGGATGGGCTTTGGCTGGAGCATGAGGCTCCCACCGGAGTGTGATCAGCTGCCATAGACCCAAACTTGCAGCAAGGGAGACAAGCTTAAAGTCCTGCTGTCCTTCAGGAGCCAAACACTGGGTCAGAGCTCTGAGCTCCTGGGATGTCTAAGTGCCTCTGAAACCTTAATTGCAAAGGATGCAACTCTAAGTATTGCCTTACTGAAAGCCAGTATCACAGTTCAGTAAAGAGCAGCGTAAAGTGCAGGTGTGCTTGCTTTACGGAGCTCATTGGCTGAGAAGGACACTAGGTATGTTCTTCAGCTTAAATGCAATGAAAACAGGTGAGGAGTCCTCTAAATCCAACTGTGTGAGGTCTTGCCAGTGTCTGTTGTAACGGAGTTTGAAATTAATGTGTCCCCAGTGTCTGCAGTTGAACTGGTGAGGCTGGGCTGTGGCTTGCTTGGAGACACCTTGAAGTGTTCAGCCATTCTGGTCCATAATCCATGTGAAATGTCACTGTCCAACTTCAGATTCCCTGCTTTTAAATTCCTTCACCCTCTGATCCTGGCACAGGTAGTATTTGCATGATAACCAGGAGGCATCTTCTTACATGGATAATTACCTTACACTGACTTGTATGAACATTCCTCTGCTATCCCTGAAAAGTGTCATAAGGACACGGTGGGACAAAATCCTTGCCTGTGGCTGTGTGGAAGCAAGCAGAGATGCAGTTCATTGCAGATAACCAGCAAAGCTGAGCTGAGGTTTTTCTCTTCTTGGCTTTCTTTTCTGGCACCCTGTCCACATTGGTTGGTTTCTTTGCTTGTTGGCTTTCCCTTCCCAGCCAAACTTGACCCTTCTGTCTCCTTCAGTTAGTTCTGATGTTTCCCTATTTGCTGGGACCTGTGTGGACACTGAACTTTGCAAATTCTTCTCTTGGTTTGTTTTTAATAAAACTGAATTTCATCAAAGAAAATACTTAATTGTTTCTAACACAGTGCACAAACATCCCTGTGGGCACCTGGGCTGCTTTAGGTACAGGACAAGTGTCTTCTTTTCCTACCTTCTCTGCCAAACAGTTGTGGTGCATTTTGGCTTTGACAAAGATCTACATGCTGTTACCTCTTTGTGTCCCTAATTCTGCTGCTTGTTTCCACAGGGCTCCTACTAAAATCCTCTGGTTGCTCTTTGTCCTCTTTTATTCTGGTTTCTAGGTACCTGACGGGAGTTTCTTCCAGCCACTGATATCTCTGATACTTGTCTTTATTCTAATTCTGGTTTGTGGTGTTTTTTTGTGTAACCAAGCATTCCCTCATTTTCTTCCCTTTTCTAACCCTCTCCCCTCCCACCAGGATTTCTGGCAGGTACAAAGCAGACAGCATGTGCTTTGATTAATTTGTGCTTCAGACCTCATAATATGCACTTTTCATGTGAAAGGGACAGTGTATGCTCACCTCTTCTCTCTGCTCCTCTAATAAATAATTCTGAGTGCTCTCCTTGATCCTCAGCCTGAAGGATTTATTTCAGAATACCTGAGTTTGGCTTGTGGATAGAAGTCCTCAGGGTAGCCATTAATACCTGGCTCTATTAACAGGAATTGCTTTGAGCAGAGCTCAAATGTGTGTTTCCCTGCCCTCCTGGTTTCACAGTGTCCTCTGAGGCTTCTGTCTTATTTTGCAGCTTGATGAGACTGTGATAGAGCTGGCTCTGCTGGAAAATGTTTTCCCCTTGAGGCCACAAAGTTAGTTTGATTCCCTGGCCTAATACTGTGAGGAAACATCATCTATTTGAAGGTGTGTAGGTTTGGGAAAGGTTACATTTGCAGACTTGAGTTTTTCAAGTTATGGAATCATGTAGAGTGAACTGTATTAAAGAATATGTTAGGTAGAAGATATTTAGTTGTTATAGTTCATAAAATGTTTTGTACGAAAAAGAACTAGAAACCAAAGGGGAGTTCGTTCAGTATTAGTAAGTAAAGAGGAAAGTATCTCTGAACACTTTGAGTTTGCCCTGTAGTTTTGTGACCTTAATGAAATCCGTAGGGGAAGTTAGGGAAAAATAAACAACTTGGTAATATGCCCTCAGTGGGTGTATGCAGTCTTTTAATCAAAAATGGTTTCTGGGGTATTTCTGGCTTTAATTTCTTTGATAGTTTTGCTGGTGTTAGTTTAATGCTTAATACTTGAGGGACACAAAAGCAAGCTCTGAGAACTCTGTCCTCGGGCAACATGGTGTTAGTAGGGAGAAGGGGTATGGATGGAGAGAGTGGCAGGGAATGTTTCAGGAGATGCTTGACTTCACTTTACTACAAAAGGAGGGAAAATCTGGGTGGGAGAAGCAGGTGAAGAAAAAAAAGGACAGAGAGGGAAAGAGAATTGGTGAGTTGGAGAACTGTCAAGATTTTGGAGGGTGAGTACCAAGTGCACAGCCCCAACCTCGTCAACTGAGCCAGTGTTTAATAATCACTTTTTATAGAGAATTATTATTTTCCTTCTCGTGTCCTCTCACACTGGGATTTCTGTCTGAGAGAAGGAGCAGGGCATTTTCCACACAGTGAGTTCATCTTGGTAATGCAGGCTGAGATGAGGGAGAGCAGCATCCCAATTTCCATCAGAGACCTAAACAGCCATTTAAATTCAAAGGTGGCAAAACTCAGCTCATTTTAGAAGCTCGATGTGGGCCATCAAGGAACCTAATTTCAACCCTCCCCCATGAAATTTCGGTGCAAAACGCCCTTGTGGTCCTACAGATCGTGATTTCATTACCCTGCAGAGGGCTGAGGGGAGCACAAGTGTAGACTGTCCCTTTTCCAAGGTGTTCCCTATTTGCTTTTCCAGCAGGGGTTTCTCCCTTGCATGAGTGGCTCCGCTGCCTGCCGAGGGTCAGGGAAGTCTGTGTCGTTGATCTTCTGGGTTGTACAGAATGCTGGCCTTGCATTTCAGGTGCCCTTTGTTTGAAAGGTGGTTTGAATATTTACAGCCTTGCTGGAAGGGAGGGAATGTACATTTCTCTTTCCAGTCACAGGAGTCCACCTGCAGTAATAATTGCTGCCTAAGTTTTCATTCCCTGGACGTGCTCAAATTTGGAGTGAGAGAATATGCAGGACAACCTCACCCATGGCCAGCTCTGTATTTTTGTGGCCCTGTGTAGATACACAGATAAAATAACCCCCCAAACCCAAAAGTTTAAAAAACCTCTTGATTAAAATATACTCTTGAAAGGTGTTATCTGCCAGTTATGCAGAATTATCTGCCAACAGTAAATTTTAAGCACTTCCTAAGGTCAGCACTCAGCCACCACAATTTGCTGTGGAGAACCTGTTTGTGTCTCCTTGTGTTGGTGTGCACACTTCATAGTAAATGATCATTTCTAGTGGCTCCAGATAATGTGAGCTTTCCCATGGCTAAAAGAAGTTTGAGTTTCAAAAGGTCCTTGTGCTGTTTCCATCACAGCCTCAAACACTTTTTTTCTTACTTAATGATACAGGAAAAGTGATACAAGTATGCCAGCCGGAGTATTTAAAATTACTTATTTTGCATCCACATTATAGAAGTGGCTTTAAAAACTTAAATCCCTCAGTTTTCCCTCAAGTCCCTTTTGTGTCCGTGTTTCCTAGTGCAGAGGGACCTCCCCTATCTGTTTTTCCCTAAAGGACTTTTGAACATTTGGGCTGAAAGGCTGAATTTTTAAATCTGATCCTGAAAGCCTTTTTATTTCTTAATTCAGTTTTCTTAAAGTGAGATGCCCGAAATCTCTAGGTACATGGCTTTGACTCTTTAAAGTTGAAATCTTAAAAAAAATGAGGAAAAATTTAAAATGTCTCTGTTTTCAGTGTTTTGATGCAGACAGAGTTGAAAGCATTTGTATTTTTAATTACCACACTGAGCTGGTTTGCACTGGAATTTCTTAAGGGTTTTCCCTTGTCTGTTACCAAGTCTCTTAGTATATATTTCCCTGGATTTTCAACAGCCCTGCTTGGGAAAAAGCTGCAATAATCTATGCCTGTCCTGCTGGCAAATAGGACTTCTTTTCCTACATTCCTACAGTTAACCATGAAAGAAATACATTAATAGATGTCTTATTTTAATGTTTTCCAAAACTGAAGGTGGTCAGTTGGGACTGAAAGAGAATTGCTTTGCATCCAGGTGACTTCTCTCCACACTCATGGGTTTGTATTTGCTCACACAATATTGGTCACCTGGAAGTGTTTCTGTTCAGAAGGAACAAATCGAGTATGACGATGTTTGTCAGTAAAAGGTGGTTCATTCTTCATCTAAAATCCCTAGCTAATTGACAAAATTGCTTCCTGGTTCTGGAGAAATACTCATTATCTCTCATGGATATTCACTTCATCGTTGTTCTGGAAGGCGTAAGTGGTCACATGAGGCTGATAAATTCCTGAAGCTTTGGTTCATGGAAGTGCAAAGGTGGTGCTGAAATATAAATTACAGCAATAAATATGCCCAAAGTGTCCTTTCCTTCTTCAGATGGAAACCCAAACTGGCAGCTCTGAGAGACTTCCCAAGAATGTGTTCTTCACAAATGAAATGCTGTAGTTTCTGGGATGCCAGATGAAGTGGAGCTGCCAGGATTTAGGTGCTCAGGCTTTTCTAGGCCTGCATTAGGAATGGGAACACCAGCATTGTGTGTCCATCTCTGCCTCTGCAGAGAAGGCATCCCTCCATATGCAAAAAGACACCTTCATTTTTCAGATTTGCATAATTCAGTATTACCGTGTTTCACTACTCACTCAGCCCTGGAAAAACAATTTAAAAATCCAAAATAAAGGTAATATTTGGTGAGGAACGTAAGGATTCGGTGGGGTTCTTCCACCAAATCCTTTGTTACTTGGGAGCTGTACTTGACTTAAGGGAGGCTCCAGCAGCAGATCAGTTTTGGGGTGGAATATGTGAAGTTTGTGATGTATCTTGGGATGCTTTGCAGCCAGCCTGTACATAAAAAACTCAGGGGAGTTGCCTGCATGCAGCACATGACTTTGTCCTCCAGCACGTGGGTTTGGGGGAGCTTGGTCACTGCACAGATCTGTTAAACCCACATCCTGGTGCTGCTTGAGCTTGGAGCCTGAGTTGGGAAGGGCAAGCCAAGCTCTGTATCTTGAATTTGAGTTTGTTTTTTGACCTGTCATTGATGTCTGGAACTGTAAGAGAATCTGCCTGAGCACCTGTCACAAGTTTTGTTCCACTGACACTGGACTGGTGGCTTCTCACTGAACTTACACAGCCATGCTTGTGCCAAAAGCAGTGAGATATTTGAATTTATTTTTCTTTTTACATGTTAATTTGGATGTCTGCTCATCTGTGTGCTTGTTAAATATGAATCTACTGCTTGATTAAAAAGTACATCATAATTGTAAACTGTTCCCCATGGCTTGCTGACTCGTGAATGCTCGGGCTTGAATGTTTTTTTGGGGTGTGCTGAATGATCTTAGCCAATTACTCTGGTTTTGGGAGTGGATTTAACACAGAAAAAAATGTTATATGGAAGACATTTGATTGTTTTGACTGAGCACTTTGAGAATTACCTTGTGCTCAGATAAAAGGCTGCGGATAATTAATTTGTGGAGATGACGTGTCTCTAAAAGAGGGTGGAGGTTTGGAAAGGGATTTTTGCCTGGGTGTTCTGATGCTGTGCATCACCCTTCTGCTGGAAGGAAGGTGGGCTGTGGGAGAGGGTGTTTGAGGTGTTAGTGAGAGCTGACTTTGGGTCAATCACCGTGAACTCTGAGCGATGACAACAGCCCACGTTGTGCTTTGTGAAGGAGGTAGATTGATTCATTTTATTTTATTTTTCCTGGAGGTTATCTGTGGTTCCTTGCACTATAGTGTTCCTGGTGGGGAATGACGCCTGGGAATGCTTTGAGCCTTTCCCATAGTGGGGTGAGCTTCCCACAAAGTTCATGGGAAGCAATCAAACACACAGCTTCTCACTGAGACAGAGGAAAATAAATGGGAGAGTTGGGAACTTTTTAAAGCTTCTGTTCTGCTCTGGGAACCTGAAAATCTGATTGATCAGGGCAGTTGTTATTTTCTCTTAAGATCAGTGGGAGAAATTCCCTTTTCCACGAGCTACAGGCAGCTGAGCACTGTAGTTACAGCTTGTATTCCCTGGGTTAGTGACAAGTAGATGCTCATTTTAATATAAATAAATAACTTTTTTTAACTTTGTTTGCTCCAAGTAAGGTGCAAATAGGTAAATGCTTCTCCCTCCCATCTGTCTTTATATTTCAGAGAGCAACTAACTTAATATCCTTTTTTATTGTTAGTCTATGGTTGTGCTCTCCTCTTATGAGGAATATTCTGAGCTGTTTGATTCTGACTATGAATTTTAAGTGCAGAAAAGAAACCCATAAAAACTAATAAACCACCCTCTGGAACTTTTTCATGGGATTCTTTGAGCAAGATGCTAATAGCTAGCTTATGATAAATGCTGCCCAAGAGAGGCAATCAGAGGGAGAGAGGCAATAAATCACAGGAGCAGGTGAGCTGCTGCTGGCAACACCTCCAGCAGCAGTCACCGGGGAGCCGCTTTCTCCCCAGATCCTCCCTCTGGTTCAAAGGAAAACCAGATGTTGGTTATTTGTTCTTCATGTCAGCATCAGTATAATTTTTGCTTTGGGTCCATCTCGACGGGAATGGAAGCAATACCATTTTTGAGGAAATGATATTTCAACCTGGTACCCCATAAGCATAAATGGCTGTTATCTTGCATCAAATGAAGGCCATTAGCATTTTGTCTACTGGTAGTGACTCACCTCTTATTAAATTCCTGGTGCTCTCCAGGTGGTGAAGGCAGAGTTACTGGGAACAATTTTATGTGATCAGTAGAGCTGAACTATTTTTCCCTGGAAACTGTAGGTTTTTTGGTGGTCTATATGATTATTTTTGTCTCTTTTCTTGTGGTTCCTGAGCCAGATACAGGTTAAATTTTCATCTATATTATTAACTGAGTTCATCCCCACTCTGCAATCACATACAATGGTGAGTTCTCTCTCAAAAAACCCAAAACCAAACAAACCAAAAAAGCCCCTAAAAACCAAAAACCTGAGGTGGATGAGGGACATCAGCTGCAGACACAGTGGAGAAGCTATGAGCTAACACTTGCTGGGATATCTCTGTCGGCTTCCAGTCACAGCAACCACCTGGTTGCTCTAAACTTTCCTTGCTCTTGGCAAGCCTAACTGTTCAACGTGATGTGATGTTTTGCCTGCTTGTTTTATTGTTGGTTAACCAGTTTTCTTTCCTTTATCTTGTATATGATGGGATCTCCGCTAGACAGAGGTAACGGTGGGGGACAGTTGTGTAGCTGGACCCTCGTGTGGTGGTGTTTGTCACTGGTTTTTCCTAAAACCATTCCTAAATCCAGCCTTGCTTTCACTATGCCTGTGTGTGCTTGCATGGCCTGGTTTCCATGGAATAACCTCACCCACCCCTACTCTCCTTTGTATTAATTTAATTCTTCTCTGTGTGCGTGTGCCTCCTCCTACTGTGTCCTTAAAGTGGGTCACCAGTGTGGATTCCCTAACAGTTTTATGGATCCTTTTCAGCCTTTGGGGGTTCTGCAGATCAAAGGGACTCGAATTTTTAGCTTAGAAAGATACTGTGAGCTGATAAATGGAAAAGAACTGGAGCAAGAGGGAAATTGAGTTTGGTTTCAGGCCCAGTCCTCCCTGTGAGCTTGCACACACACATGGTTTGCATAACTTCGATCAGACTTTACGTTCATGTCAAATAGTCCTTTCTTGGCTCCTTTCTGCAACAGAGTCTCACTGAAAAACTGTCACCGAAATACAACAATTTCCCTTTTGAATCCTGTATTAAAGTCTGATTTTTTTACCACTAATCTCAAAGATTTTAAGCAAAATGGCCATAGTTTTATTTATGTGTATTTCAGCTGGGCTGAACCAACAAACGAATCCTGTGCAATTCCTTATCCCCCATTTGAGATGGGGAAGCTCCGATCTTTGCAGAACTCTTCTGAACAGAGTCGAAGGCTGGAAAAGGTCCACTGGATATGGATGGAGCTAGTAGGGGTGTGTGCATCCATGGAATGGCTTGTTGGTGGTAAGGATATGAATAAAGCCTTCCATTTCCCTGTCTGACCTGGTGCTTCTCTCCTCTCTTTGGGGTGTGGCTCGGGTGCACGAACAGAAGTTATCCCAGGAGAGGGAGAAGTTTGCCGATGAGGACAGCATTTTCTATGCGCTCGGAGAATGCGGACTCATTTCTTTTTCCGACTACATCTTCCTCACCACGGTCCTTTCCAGTAAGTACAGCAGGGATTTTCCCTGCAATTCCTGGTTTTTTATGTTTTCAGGGTTCACAAGCAATAGGTTTGCTATTGTTGACATGCATTTCCCTAAAAGGCCTTCTTGATTGCCTGCAACTCGAGCTGAGCAATCACTGTTGCTTCCTCTGGTTAGGCTGAGCTTCCAGTGCTTCGGGAAGACAAGCAGATCCATGGCTTCTGAAGATTTATTTCTCGTTTTGAAATGTGACAATTTTTTTTTAAATCAGTCACTTGACCTGCTGTTCAGATCTGTAAATGGAGACGTGTTCTTGAGCTGTGTTCATGTGATACTCTTGTGTTTGGGTGAACCCTGATCTCCAGCCTTTTGCTGGTTTCACGCCCCTCCAAACTTCCTTTTCCAGCTGTATTTTCACTTGGGTGAGCTCAGGTTTGTGAGTGATGTAATCCAATGAGGAGAGAAGTTAAGCTGTTTACATTTCAACAAGTATCATTAGATACCTTCTGTCTTTTCACCCTGCTGCACTTGACTTGCATTTGTGATATTTCTACGATCTGCTAATCTGTTCCAGCAAAACCGTCTGCACTCCAAGTGCCAGCACTGAAAAGTTTGCTTTGCTGGCAAGAACCAGTGAAACTGAAGCCTTTGATAATGTCAAATGGCATTTCTAGACTTTCTTCACATGGAAGTCAAGCTCAAAACCTCATTTGCAGACCTTCTCTGACTGCTTGGAAGGTGCTGTGTCATAAACAGGAAATTCAATGGCAGTTTTTCAGCCCCATTAGAAAGTGTGGGGTAAGGGGGAATAAGCCACTGTCCAAATGAACTTGAGACATTTAATTTTCAGATTTAAAAAGAGAAAACTTGGCCATCGAATCTTGTAGGTATCTATTCCATGATGACCTGGTTTGTGGAATTTAAAAACTGGATGCTTGCCAGTTACCGGCAGAGCCCACTGCTGCCTGCGCAGTGCTGTTCAGGAAGTCAGCTGGGTTAATCACTGATGTTTTGTCACAGCAACAGGTGCTTTATTCTGCCCCATGTTCTTGCATGTTGTAACAGGAGACACGAGAGGCAGCTCTTCATTTACTGGGTATCTATTCCTGGGAAGCAGCAATGCTCAAGGTCTTGCTTGTTGTCAGATGGACGTGGCAGGGGCAGAGTTGTGTGTGACCTTCATGTTGTGAAAACAGACAGAGAGATAAAGCTGGTTCAAGACAGGGAATTTGTTTTATGACTTTAATCTGCCTTTTATTTGACCGAGTCTCAGAACTGGCTCTTAATAGCTTTGCTGTTCCTTTCTTACATTCATCTGGGTTGTGCCAAAATGATCTCACGTATTCACTTGTGTAACGAGGGCTTTTCATCTGAGCCTCCACAGATGACAATGAACTCTCAAACCTCTGGTATCACATTACTGAGTGTGGTTTGGAAGACACTCTTGCCCTTGTTTTTATGGTCGTGCTGGTGGTGAACAACCCCCTAATCAAGTACCCAGGGCACAAAATTAATTTCATGTGCTTCCACAGGCAGCAGTAAGAGAAATTGTTCTTGCTTTGCTTTAACTTTTTTGTTGTAAGAATAAAAGAAAAGGACCACCCTGTGTTGGAGGAGCAGCCAGCCTTGTTTTGGAGGCTGCGAGGGAAGGACAGGGTTTCTTTCCTCTTGTTCTTGGGCTTCTAAGCGTGTCCACAATTACGGGGGAGTTAGATTAATGAGGAGACAGAGCTGGGTGGTGTGTGCTTTGAGGAGCCGTGTGAAGGGTGGGCAAGGCAGGAGCTTTCAAAAAGGAAAATTAGAAAGGGAGGAAAAAAAAAATTCAGGGCTTTGAGGCTGACTTTTAGACATTTGGGGAGTTTGCTGAATGATTACTGCAGATGGAGGAATGTCTCTGGAGCTCCTGTCAAACAGTGATTCCACAGAGGAAGAGTTTGGGTTTCATTTTTAAAGCATTTGCTTTTGCAAAATAAACTCCCAAGCAAACCTTGCCCTGTGGCTAAATAGAAAACTCACTGTTACACTGCTCTGGTTTGCTCTCTGACTACTGAACATGACCTTGCAGGAATCCAGTAGTTCCTGAATGGGTTCTTTTCCCTAGGAAGTAAATAAACTAGAATAAGGAAGGTAAATCTTAAATGTGACAGTTCAATATTGGTTTTCTCCCTGTGTTGTTTAAATAACCCGAACATTAAGGAGGTATCCGGACAAGGTGGAGCTGTAGATGATACATCAAGTAGGTAAAACCTAATAAATATTAGGAAAGGAAGGTGGCATATTGAGCACTAAGCAGGATAATCAGAAGGGGAGTGGGAGATTGGGTCTGGGGTTGGGGGCCAGGAGGGAGAGTGATGGGGAGAGATCCATCCTGGTCTGGTCTGGCTCACTGGACTCCAAACTGATCAGTGAGAGCTTGGGAAACAAGAAGCCCCGAGGGCTCTGTGTCATTGTGCTCAGCCAGGCTTTGGGAGTGCTTTCCCCAAACTCATGGTTTCAGTTGTCTTTGCAGCTTGACGTGAAGCTCCCTCCAGCTGAGTTCTGTGAAATGGGGAGGGAGAGGAGGGGAGAGGGCTGGGGCTTCATTTCACGTTACTCGCAGGCAGCTGTTTGCACATTGCTCAGAAAACGAGTCTGTCACCGTATCTTATTTACGAGCCATTTCTCACTCCAGCACTGTCTGTTCTCGTCGGTTGCCGTGTTTCTGTGAAAATTTATTTTTAAAACGACTAATAAAATAGCTTTTAGCTGCTTCAGAAAGCCAGCCTTCTGTTAAAGGCAATGAGCACTGAGGGGCCTTGAGGAAACTCCTTGGTTTCTGTTGCTTCAGCTGCTCCTCGTGTTTTGGGGCAGAGGTAGAAAGATGAGCAAATTCTGATGGAATTTCCCCTGGATCCTTCGAATGTCATGGAAAACAAAGACATGGCTCCCCTGACCAAAAAGTTTTTTGCTTTTGGACTTGGAAAACAAGTGGAGGAAGGAGAAAAAGAGCTTTTCCATTGCCAGTAACTGCAGTTTCCAAGCAAATGGGGTCCATTGTCCAGGCACACTAATTCTGCCTTTGTTAACAGGTACTGAAGGGAGCTGGGCATTAAAAGAATAAATTGGTGTTGTTTGCACAGTTGGACTGTTGCTGTGTCTGGATTTAATCCTCCTGGCAGGGGGGCTAAGTAACGTTGGCTGAAGCCACAGTAATTAGCCTTTTGCCAGGGCTCTCATAGCAGACCTGCAGCTCCTTCTCCCATCAGAGCAGGTAACTCTCACTTAGATCCACCTCAATTATGGTTTTTCTGTCTTGTGTGTAGGGAATGAATCCCAAGCCATCTAACTCTGGAAATTATGTTGTGGCCAGGTATTGAGCTCTGTGCGTGTCCCCGTGACGGAGGGACATGCTCTCCCACACTGGGATCTCCAGGGTCTCTTTGGACCATGACCGTTCTGAGTATTTATTCCTGGCTGACAGGAAGGTCTTCAGCCCCGTCCCTGCCACGAGTGAGATCTGTTACCTCGCCAGTGGTGGTTTAATCCTGCTCTGCCCTCTGCCTCAGGGCTCATTTCTACAAGAAAAGGTTGCTTTGAGTTTATAGGACTATTTTTGTTCATAGTCCTGTTCATGTTAATTTTATCTTCGGCCTTTCAGGACCCTACATGGGTCCATCCCACCCACACTATTTGGTGCAGGGATGTCTCCTTGCCTTTCTGCCAGCCCAGTCACTGCTGGGTGGTATTTCCAGCAGTATCTGAGCAGCATCTTCCCAGGAATATCCCAGCTTCCAAACACAAGCCTGGTTGCTTCCTGGCAGAGGGAGCGCTCTCTGGCTTGGCATCCCACTTGTGCCATGCTGAAGGACAGACGGACAGAAATGGGAATGATTGTTCACAATTGGTAGTTTGGGATGTTCCCTAGTGATCTGAAAACTGGGATTAGGGCATGGGAGGCTCTGTCAGCCTGCATCCTTCACCTGGTCTTCCTCTGTTCATCTCTTCATCCCTTGGGTGTGGGTGGTATGATGGGATGGGGATCCAGGGATGGGGCAGCCACAGCTTCTCTGGGCAACCTGTGCCAGAGCTTCACCGCCCTCACAGGGAAGAATTTCTCCCAATATCCCACGATTATGCACTTGTGTTACTTCAGAGTTAATGCTGATCCTTCTTTGTGAGAAGAAATAACCCATTTTTCCTTTAGAACTGATGATGTTGTGGCCCAGTCTCTATACTGTGGGCTCAGTTTTTTAGCTGCCTGTTACTTACATTTCTGGATTGATTAACATTAAAAAACCACCAACTTGGTGTGATTTGGATTCATTTTCTGAAATAGTGGCATAATTTGAAAGGAAAATATCTGCAACATTAAGTTTAATGGGTTTTTTTCCCTATATTTACTGCAGCTGAGGCTCAGCCATCTGTATTCTATGGATAGCTGTCTCTGCTTCAGGAGGACTGCGTTAATTTGGGATTGATTCAGGCTGCTGTGGCCTTTGCACATCTATTTTTCTTAATTTCAGGATAAATGGGAAAGAAGCAACCAGAAGATATTTAACTCCAAATGACTGATTTTTCCCAGCTGAATTCTTGATCTTTCTTCCCACACTGGAATTTCTTGGGGAGTTATTAAGCCTTGGGAGTCCATGAGCTGCTTTGTGTTTAAATTCCCACCAAAAGATGAGATATTCCAGTGTTTCCAAAGGGGTAGCCAAAAGTTTTACTTCCTCTAAGTAACATCACCAAAAAATCACCCTGCTTTGGCAAAGAAATTCCCAGCTCTGAGAGAACGAAGCAGCAGGTATTCTCCAAAAGCGTGTTAAAACTGTACTTTCCTAGAATGCAGTTCCTCTGCTGGAGATCAGAGGGGAAGATGTGCTGAGAGGTGTCTCCAAGGGTGGAATGTTGAGATTTTAGGAAAGAGAAGATCACAACTGAGCACAAAACCAGGGAAATGTGGCCTCTCTCACCAGCAAGCTTTTAATGTCTTTCAGAGTGCGTTGCTTCTGCTGAGAGTACAGGGCAGTAAAGAGCAATTGAGTGCTGCAAATCGGTCCATTAAATAATTGAAAATAGTTTAAAATGGCATAATTGGCTTAAAGATGCCTGATCAACTGGTCTCATCCCTCAGAGCTTCCCGGGGGCTTTACCCTGATGGATCCGAGTGGGTTTTTTCCATGTGGTCAGTGCTGCTGCTTGCTATCTGTTGTGTGGTGGAGGTCACTTATCCCTCTAACATTCCTGTGTTTGGCTTCTGCTTTTCTTGCTCTCTTTCTGTCCCCAAATATTTGATTGGAACAAATGAATCAAAAAAAATGTTAATTGCCCTTTGCACTAATTCATGGGTTAGTTGAAAAAACAACTTAGCGTGGAGAGCTGGTGGGATTATGGATCCAAAGGATCACTTCAACCTGATCTTTCCATATATCTCCAAGCTAGGAATTCACTGATAGTGGTGTGGGCTCCAGTACCATGTTTTCACTCATGTTGGCCTAATGGAAGGTGTCCCTGTCCATGGCAGGGGTTGGAAATAGGTGATTTCTGAGGTCCCTGTGAACCCAAACCATTCCATGCTTCCATGTTAATGATTTGGAGGATCCTCGTGAAGGTCTAAAGATAGAAATAAAGCTAAAAAAGAAGCTGCAGTTGCCCTGACCAGTTTCTGCCTTGTTGCCCAAGGGATATCAGTCGCAATGAAATAGTCTTGATTTTTAATAATGTCAGAAAGGATGGTGAGGAGACAGCTCACACAATCAGAGAGAGCTGAGAATGCAGCAGAGCACTTGGGGAAAATCCACAGGTGGTTTTCCCCCATCAGGACAGGCATCATGCCATATGAATACCAAACAGCCCTTTAAATGGCTTTGGAAACCACTGCAGGAGGAATGTTGGGTTTGCTTGGAGGCATCTTAATTAAGGAGGCAGCGGGGAAATTTAGAGACGCTGCAGTTGGGAATGGTAAAACTGGGGGGCAAAACAAAAGAGCGGGGGAAGGGCTGCATTTAGCTGGGCAGTCTGGTGTCTGCTGCTTTTATGGCCTGTAAGTTTGAAGGATATAAGTGCAGGAAGAGGAAGGGAAATGGAGGCTGTGCAGGCTGATGTAATGGGCAAGGTGGGCACAGTGAGACTGGCTGCTGTCAGGGCAACTCTTCCCACATAAATCCTGGTCAGCCAAGGGGAAAGGCAGAAATCATCTCACCCAGGCCCCATAAATCCAGTCCTGGACATCAGGGATGTAAATCTCTAATGGCCATTCCTTCCTGAGCAGGAGTGGGATGAGCTAATTGTCTTCAGTGCCCTCTGGTTCCCCTGGCTCAGGGTCACGCTGTTTGGATTGAAGTGTCATTACAGGTAATTGGAGCTGGATATGTAGATCAAAGGGAGAAACCAGCCATGGCATTTATTAGCTGAAGGAATGAAGTAATTGAATTTGCCAATTTAAAGCCACCCTTCCCTGTCCTTAGAAAATCTGACCCTGCAGATTTTTGATGCTGAACTGCTCATTTTAATTTTGGAGGTGGTGTTCTCCTCTGGGGCTTTGATACACTGCTCCTGGAAATGTGTATTTAGAGATGGAAAAGGAGAGAAATGGCCCTTGTGAGGGACAAGTGAGTATTTGGCTCTGTTCACCATGTGTCTGTAGAAATGGGATGTGGTATTATATATTTCCTTTAAAAAAGGAGGGAAAAAACCCTGAACCTGTGACAGTTTTTCACAAGGAGTAACAGATTTTCCAGTCTTTAAGTAAATATCATGTACCCTGGCAGAGGCAATGGGGTAAGAAAGATGTGTTGTCTGCTCTTTATCTAGAACCTTGTAACTAAATGAGAGTTTTGTCTGTTCCTCCTCTTCTTCCTAGAGGAAACATCTCTCCACGAAGTGCCAGATTTTGGGGCTAATAATAAGAAATTTCCTCCAGGCTTTCGTGCAGCACTTGCAATTAAGGAGAATAAAATTGCACGTGTTACTGAAATATTAAGGGGGGAGTTGGAAGCTTGTTGCTCTTCAAGAAAATGGTAAATTAATCACTGGAGATGCTGGATGGAACAGAGGAGGCTTAATCCCTTAAATTAGATGTATCATTGGGGAGATTATGAAAGTAGTGCTGGGGACTGGCTGTCCCCAGGTCAATTAACGCTGAGTTAACAAGGGACAGCGAGTGAAGGTCTCCCCATCCCAGCAGGCAGGAGGGAGGGGCTGTGTGGAGGCACAGCAGGGATGTGGGTGGAAGGGGGGATGACCCACCACGTGCAGCTGGCCGTGCCTGTGGTCACAGGAGACATTGCTCCTGCACGTGGTGTCTGGAATTCCAAGCCCGAGTAAGTGGCAGGGGGAAATTGGAAGTGCGGGGATGATAAAAGCAGGACCACGTGTGCTGTGTATATCAGGCAGGCAGTGACAGGCTGTCCCTGCATCAGCCCCAATGCCCTTATTCATCTATTTTGGGCACAAAGTGTTTGGGAAAAGGGGTCTCATTGACCTGTCTGCTGAATCCTTTCCAGATAAAGTGCTAATAGTTACTACAGCAAGGGGAAAACACAGTGTAGAAGTTTTGAGCTGGAGCTGTGACTAACATCCAAAATCCAGTTCAGTTAATTCCATATTAATTTCCTTTTGTCTGAGTGACTCCTCTTTGTCTCCCCCCTCCCGCCCCCATTTGGGAAGTGCCTTCCCACAGACTCATTACTCTTTGAGCATCCACAAGAAATATTAGAAGTTGATTGCACAGATGAGGTTACAGAGGGCTGAACCTCACCAGTGATC
Source organism: Corvus cornix cornix (assembly GCF_000738735.6). Classification (NCBI taxonomy): domain Eukaryota; kingdom Metazoa; phylum Chordata; class Aves; order Passeriformes; family Corvidae; genus Corvus; species Corvus cornix. The sequence goes on along the minus strand of NC_046336.1, from coordinate 35,900,376 downwards.
CACACTGGATTTGGGTGGGAAATGAAAAAAGGAGCTACATTTTAACTGATCATTTAGGACGACAGCCTTCACATTAGTTATAGCCCAGAGGATTCCCTAGAAATCCCAGCAAACACCATAATTCCTGTAGGAGGTGTGTATTTAAAAGTAGCAGAGCATGATAAATCCTCCTATATTAACTTAATTTGGGAAAAAATTGTGGCGCTGCATTGTAGCTTCAAACGGTCATGGGTTACAGAGCCCAAAATGGAAATGTACTGAAATTCTGTGGTGGGATGCAGGGAAAAGAGCGTGGTTGGCTGGGAAGTGATGCTTTTGCAGAGTTCTGACTAAATAAACCGTGACAGCACAGACTAAATGCAATGGAAAATGAGGTACGGCAGCATCTCAGCTCATGAGCTCCTGCCCACGCCTTATCTCAGTGTCATGACTGGGCTGAGACAAGGGTGGTCATGATTTGTTTAAATTTGTACAGTGAGGCAAGAGCTGAGAGCTGCCCAAATTCCAGGTCTGCTCCTCACCCATGGGAAGCACAGAGAGTGCAGTGCCTGAGGAACATCCTCTGGCCAAACCAGTGTTCGACTGTATGGAACGGGCTGGAGCTCTTGCTGCAGCATCATTTTCTGTTAACTGTCATTAGAAATATCAGATGGCATCTTGCTTTCCAGCTTTTTCCACCTGTAAATAGAATAAATGTTCTAGAAATATCTCCTCCTCTCAACTCCTTGTTAGGTCTTACCAAGACCTTTGGTAAAAGGAGCACCGTGAAGCTCATAGCTAGAGGCTCCTAAGAGATGCATTTCCTTGCTAAAATTGCAAGAATTAGACAAATTACTTTTGGATAAAGTCATTCAGAACTTGTGCCTTTTTTTTAATTGAGCTTTTGTATCTTTGTTAACTGGTTTTTGTGTTTTGTTGTTGTTTCTTTTATATAGCTCCCCAGAGGAATTTTGAAATCGCCTTCAAGATGTTTGATCTGAACGGTGATGGCGAGGTGGACATGGAGGAGTTTGAGCAGGCAAGTTGAACAATCAGTGCTGTGGCATCGTAGCCATAAGCACAGCATTCCTCTGTGATGTTACTGCCTTTTATGTTAGTGCTTAGTGCTGGTTTACACCTTTCCCTTCTGTGTTCTGCCGTGTTGCTTCAGTGCCTGCTGTTTGTTTCTTTAAACTGAGTATTTCAAGACAAAGTTTTTCATTCAACCAGAGCAACCATCAGTACAAACTCAGGTTTCCTGTGATTTTGTCACCAACGTTCAAGGCCAGGCTGGGTGGGGCTTGGAGCAACCTGGTCTAGTGGAAGGTGTCTCTGCCTATGGCAGGGGGTGGAACTGGATGAGCTTTAAGGTCCCTTCCAACCCAGACCGTTCTATGATTCTGTAACATTCCCTTACAAAAAGTCACCTTCAAAGTAGGCAAAGAACTTTTTTTCACTCTACTGATATAGTGGGATTTTGAGCCTACTTCCTTCACAGCTTCTACTGCATTCCTTAATTTTATTTGTCTTCAGAGAATAGCCAAGGTAAGTCTGCTTCAGAGGAGAATTTATCCACTTATTCTAGTGTAATCCAAAAACGTGTTATTGAGAGCATATTTTCATTAGTCCTCTACTTCTTACAAGGCTTCATCAACAGGAACTTTGCTGAGGGTTTTTTAATGAGTTCAGCCTTCATGTCTGATACTGGTGAGCTCCTCCTATAAGCTGTGATTTGTGGTTGTGTCTGACTGAGAATAGATTGAAGGCTCGAGCTGTCAGTGGGGAAAAGATTTGCCCTCCCCAGGCAGAAGAGTGTGATTTTTCTTGTCTATTTCTAGCCTTAAGATATTGGGAACTTATAAACATCCTGAAATCACATCCTGAATCACCTGTGTGTGCTATTCATAAAAGGAAATTTAAATGCACTTACAAAGTGATAGCTGAGAACAAAGCAGCCCTGGAGAATCGAGGGACAGATTCTTACTCATCAGTTGGCTCAATGAGTAATTAACTGCAGAAGAGTCTCTGCAAGGTCGTGCTTGGGGCACTTGCTATAAGTGGGAAGGAACTATTGGCAAAGGAGGTCTGTTGAATTACCCTCCCCTTCTAATCTTTTGCTGTCATCCTCCTTAAATTATTATTTGTATGTATGATGTCATCATCACGAGCTTGCTCCAGAGCCATGGAATATATCTGGGTAAGTACAGGGTTTTAGATGCACACTTTGGACTATGAGGAGACTGGAGTGTGTTTATCTGCAGTCTGGTATCACTTCACTTGACAGCTTGAAATGTAAACGTGGGGTTTTGTTCATTTTCCTTCCTTTCCTTCCTTTCCCCAAGTAAAAATTGCTGTTCTTCCTTCTATCTGCATAGTGCATGGAGATAGCACTCCACTGCAGCTATGTGATCATATTGAACAGTCCAAAAGGTGATTTATGGTAGTTGTAATGTTCTAGAATGAAATCAGTTATGGAGATAGATGAATTTAAGAAGAGCAGAGAATGATTAACCTCCTACTAAAAATGCAGTGACGCCAAGGTGCTAACACAGGTGTCATGTTTGGCTTTTTTATTAGAGCCGTGTAAAATGAAAAAGGAACATTTCTACAGGATGAATGTTTCCTAATCACTGTGAAGATGAAGGTACAAAATTGAATAAATGATTTGAAGTCATCCAGTAGGCCAGGGAAAGTTATACGTGCATTAAGTCACTTAAAAGCCCTTAGGAAGGGGACGGTATTTTTGTTAAGCTGGTTACATGCGTCAGTGCCTGTATAGAAAGGAATAAAGTTCCTGGTTAGCATCAGAATATTTGGGTGAAGGCTGATCTTCCAGAGCTTGAGAGTCACAGGATGAAGGAGATGTTTTGGAAAATGAGAAGATACCTGTGAAGATACTGAATTGCTGCAAGAACAAGCAGAGCTCCAGTGGGAGGCACATACATCCCGTTATGCACACATGTAACATTACAAACAATTGTTTAGATGAAAAATCCTCTTTTTCACTCCTTATGGAAATGCCTCAGGAGGAGCATGAAGGATGGCAGGGTTTGCAGCTCTGTCTTGTAAATCTTACCTGGCAGGAGCAGCTGGAACTGGCCCTCTCAGGGGATTATGCAGCAGTTTAAAAGAGCAACATCATTTTGGGGAGAATGGGTGGCATAAGAAGGGGAAGAAAAGGATTATCAGGGAAGCATCATTCCATCCCTGCTGGCTGTGAGCATGTGAGAATGAACTTCCTACCCCTCCCTCACACATGGTCTTTGGAGGCAGCCAACAGCAGGTCCCTCTTCTCACTGATATTTGAAAACCTCATCAGGAAAGAAAATTACTTCAGTAATTTAGCTAATATGTGACTAAGTTGGAGGCTTTAACTACCTAATTAAAAAATACTGAATTTATTCAGGCCTTGCTGAAGACTTTCAGGTTTTTTATCCAGTTGGGGCAGGTGGTTAGTGCTTAGTCCTGAATAATGTGGTGCCTGCATCAGTATTGTCTTCAATTCTTCATCCCTTGGCATGTAAATTGTTAGTTTGCTCTTCTATTTTTAAATAAAAGCTGGCTGAAAAGTAGTGAACTTGCAGGCAGTGTTACTGGTGATTTCTCTTTGAGTCTTTAACTATTTTAATTGATTTTTTCCCCCTCATCTGGTACAAAAGATGAAACATCACAAACAGTCTGAAATAGGAACAAAAAACAGCGGAGCATCTCAGGGCTCCACATCCTTGTACAATTGATGAGGTGTGTGTGAGGGCAGCTCCTTGCAGTGGTGCCTGCCTTTCTGGGCATTAAAAGGATTACCCAAAACAGGGACTGGTTAAATCATTTTGGCTCCAGTGCCCCCAGGTGGATTTTCAATCTGTCTGACACTTGTTAGAGATGGGAGAGGAAGAGAGAGCCATAGGATTCCATATAAATAACACCCAGGAAAAGCTGCTCTGTGGAGCAGTCAGCAGTGTGGTAAACACTCGTGTAGGAACAGGGGCAGTTTTCCAAGCTGGACATAAATTGCCTTGCTTCAGACAGTTTATAAATATTTGTCTCCGAAATGTGCTGCATGCAGAGCTCACAGTTAACAGAGGAGCACAAAGCAAACTAAGGAGCTGCTGTTTACAGTGCAAATATAAGAGAATTCCTGGATGGTTTGGGTTGGGAGGGACCTTAAAGATCATCTCCTTCCAACCCCCTGCCATGGGGAAGGACACCTTCCACTATCCCAGGTGGCTCCAAGTTCTGTCCAGCTTGTCCTTGAACACTTCCAGGGATGGGGCAGCCACAGCTGCTCTGGGCACCCTGTGCTGTGGCCTCACCACCCACACAGAGAAGAATTTCCTCTATATATCTAGTCTAAAGCTCCTTTCTTGCAGTGTGAAGCCATTACCCCTTGTAAATAGTCTCTCTCCATATTTCTTGCAGGCTCCCTTCTGGCACTGAATGCCACAATTAGGTCACCTCACACCCTTCCTCACATCATGGGGACCAAAAAGCCTCAAAACCTCTTTTCTGTACTTTTTTCCTCTTGATTTTCCTTGTGGCAGAAGAACAGCCAGCAGTCTCTGGCTCAGATGCAGGGTTTCCAGCAAGGTGAACCCAGCAGCAACAGCACAGCATTTTCCTCCAGAGCATCCCCTTTGGGGCTGTTCCAGCACTCACTCTCTCATTAGGAAAAAGTTGAACATGCTGAATACCTCAGTGAGGAGGTTCTGGCGTCCTTGTGACAGCTGGAGCTCTTGGCAGCTGCTTTTCTGCCTCCCTTCCAACTTTTGTCGGCAGGGGGAAGAGGCTGATGGCAAAGCAGCGGTGTTTGCTGGAGCTTTGGGAAGCCTCTGTTGTCAGGTGGCTTTTTTCCCCCCCTCCTTTTTCAAACTTGTTGTCCTTAATATGAATCCTTTTGCTGCCTTGTTGGAAGAGATCAGTTACTACACAGAGAATAAGCCTGGCTTCTCATATCCCAGCAATAATCACTCAGATCGACTTGGATAGTTCAGTGAGGTATTTGAGGGTGGAGAGAGGAGATGACTGCATTTCGCTTGGCTGCCCCCTTCAATTTGCACAGAACCCTTAAAATAACACATTCTTGGATTTTCAGGCTGTCACATCCTTCAAGGTCAACTTTTTGGCATCTTTTGTGGGGGAGGGAAGTTTTTTTGAAGAGACTTTTGTGCTGGGTGGGATAGCCCCAGGGATGGAGGAACTTCCAGCTGTGACAGAGAGCAGCAGGCAGCAAGGAGAGGGTGCCCTTGGGTTGGAAACCCCAGGATTTGTGCACAAGTGGGAAGGAAATGTGTTGTGAGCTAACTGGGGTTGGTGTGAGCTTACAGGGATGGGCTGTAAAGGAGTGGAAGCTCTAAAACATTCAAGGAGTTTTTTCTTCCCCACGATTGGTGCAGCTTTCTCACCTCCTGGGGTTTTGCTGGGAAGAAGCTGCTCTGCTGACCAGGGGTAGGATCAGCACTAGAATGTTTATCTGCAGACTGGGTGAATTGTTTCCCTAAACTCATTTTAAGCACTTGATTCTCTTCTTTCTTTAAAGTGGACTGGAAAAAAACAAACCCTGGGTTGGCCAGAGATGTTGTGGACTCCTCATCCTTGGAGGTGTTCAAGGCCAGGCTGGACAGGGCTTGGAGCAACCTGGTCTAGTGGAAAGTGTCCCTGCCTATGGAAGGGTTTTGGAACCTAGACGGTCTTTAAGGTCACTTCCAGCCCGAATCATTCTTTGACTCTCTTAAGTTCAGCCAAAGTTTTGAATTGTTGTGTCTTTTGAGAATTGTTTTAGGAGGAAAAGAAAGGAGGATGCCACAGCTGAGCATGGAGTACTTCATACTGGTACTTGGCTGGTATGGTTTTGATTGTGACGTTGCCCGTGTTGTTTTTAGGTGCAGAGCATCATCCGTTCCCAAACCAGCATGGGCATGCGCCACCGGGACCGCTCCACCACCGGCAACACCCTCAAAACCGGCTTCAACTCCGCCCTCACCACCTACTTCTTCGGGGCTGACCTGAAGGGCAAGCTGACCATCTCGCACTTCCTGGACTTCCAGCGCAAGCTGCAGCACGACATTCTGAAGCTCGAGGTTTGGGGTGGTTTTCTTGCACAGGGGAGGGCAGTGCAGCACTGGCTGTGCTGCAGGAAGGGGCACGAGCCTGGGAAGGGTACAGGGGGAATTCCTCCAGCTGTGACTCACAGATCCAACCTCTTAAATTCATGATGAGCGTTTCAGTGCCTGGGGCACTCCCCAAGGAACATCTCCAGCTCTTGTGGAGTTGGAGCAGCCAGCACATCCCGGGTGTGTGTCCCTCTAGATGCCTGGCTGTTGCCTTGGCACTGCTGATGGAGATGGTTGAGATGATTGAAGGAAAAAACAACAGCAGTTGTGAGTGGCCTGTTGCAACCTTGCTGAGGAAGGTTTGTCTCGGTCCTAATCAGTGAGCTGTGCCCTGAAGAACCAGGTTTTATAACATCCCCAAAACTCTTCATCTCTGCTTTTGTCCCCACCTTTTCTGTTTGCTTCATTGTTCTGAATGTTTCTGCTGGGTAAGTGTTCAAGCCTTGTTTGAATCCTGCTAAATAGGTGGTCTCCATTATGTGACATCTGTTGTTCAGTCCTGGATTAACATGTTTTATAAGAGATATTGTTCATCTCTTCTGAATTTAGTCTCCTTTTTAATTTGCATTACCCTGACTTTTAACAACAGCTCTCAGCCTCCTGCTCCTAGTCACATGACCTAAATTTAAGCATCACCCTTCAAAATTTGGCTCTTTTGTGTAACATCAGTACAAGGATAGCAACAGGGGACTTGTTGGTCTGTGTCTCAGCTCCCAAGTAGGGCTGATTCAGTTGGAAATGGTGCCCATCAGTGCATCAGGCTCCAGGGTTCAACCTGGCTTGAGCAAAGCCAGGCTTTTATTTGCATTGGAAATCGGGATTTGTGTACAAAATCCCCCCAGCCTATTAAGAGAAGGGTATTCAGAGCTCTGTCGCTGCAGTCTGGTGTATTATTGCTCACATGCTCAGGTTGTGTGATCAGCATTTTATTAAGTTCTTATCAAGTCAGTCATTTCAATTTTAAACTGAATTTATTCCCTTTTTTACTTGGAGTTTACAAATCCAAGTAAGAAACTGACCCAAGGACTGCTTATTTTATTTTTGTGAAGGCAACTGCCCCGGTCACTGCCTTCATTTCATGGTCATTAAAGCAGGTGGTGTGGCCCTGCCTTTGCAGGGGGAATAGGCTGCTTGAAGACAATGTTCTTTGTGAACTGGGTCAGTTCCTCAGTGCCTCTGCAAATTGAAACGAGTAAAATACTTTTTAAGGTGAAGAAACATAAGCTGTAACTTGAATGTAAAGGTAAGAGTAACAGAGATAATTCTATCCTCTGGCTTTCCACTGCCATATTCACTCCAGGGGCGGGCACTGAAGTGTCCCTGACCCTGTGCTCCCTCCATGGGTCCCCACTTCCTTCATTAAGAAGCAATGGGGTTTTTTTTTTTCAGTTTCATGGTACTTACTCTTCTTTTCCTCCTGTGACAATTTAGTTTTTAATGATTTCAATCAACTGTGTGTCTTCCTGGCTAATAGTAGTTGCTTTTCTAACAGGTTAGTTATTAACTGGGGGACAGTAAAAGATATTTATGTCTGGGTAAGTTATTGAATATCATAAAGGCATCGTTACTGACTCCCTGCCAGCACCCTTGAGCACAGCACCAGGCTGTGCTTGGCATTCCTGATACTCATTTCCACTGAAACATTGATGGGTCTGTTCTGCCAAACTTAACTTTTCCCTGAGTTCATGGTCCTAAAGCCCTGATTTTCGTGTTCGTAGCTCTCATTGATTTAGGCAAAACAGGCCTATTTCTGTCCTCAGCGTTGGCTTCTCTCCTCTTCAGCTTTTGTCTCTTTTGACATGATCTCCCACCTTTTCTCCCTGCTTCACATTTGATGTGTTTGTTCACAGTTAAGGAGCTTTTTGTAGGAGTGTCTGGTGGGTTTGTGTTGTTCCTTTCCCATGGAGTGCCCTAATGAACTCAGCTGCTTAAAAAATGTGCTAATTGGTGAGGAGATGTCTCTTGAGAAGAGAAGGTTTACCCTGACCCATGTGAATCAGGAAGACGTGAGAAGTGGTGCTCAGCTGAAACCTTGTTCCCTCATCTACTCGTCCTTTGCTGGCTCAGTAAAACTGGAGCATGGTCTGAAGCTGGGATGTTGATTTGAAACCCAGTTTTTGTTCATGTTCAGAGCTCCAGGGAAGTCCTTGGGGAAATGAAAATCTCCTGGGGCAGCTGCAGCCCCTGAGTGACCCAGAGCCTCTGTTCTCAAACTGGGATGCTGGCTTTGTCTCTTCCAAAAGAAATCTACTTTAAGAAAAACCTTTTTTAAAAGCTGTTTTCCTTTCAGCCCAGGATCCAGGCATTTCTGCAGTTCATACACTTGAGAGCTGTTTTCTGCTGACTGAAGGGGGAACAATAGTTTCTGACTATCTGAACCCACTTTATCTTTCCTCTTACTGATTTTGGTTCTTTTTTTTTTTTTTGGTCAAAATATCCATGCATATTTCTTGCTAAGATTCAGCAGAAACTCTCACAGAGGAATTAAATCAGGCAAAGCCCTGAGCATTTCAAGATTCCTAATGGCTGAAGTGCTGACAGCAGGTTTAAGTAACCATGGCCTGGTGTTTTCTTCTCTTCTGCTTGTTTTCTTTTTTGATGCAAGTGTATTTTCAGTCATTTTATGGAGACTCAGCAGTCAACTCAGTTGCAGGAAGGAAAGGATGAGGAAAGTAACCACAACCAGAGGTAGAGGAGAAGCTTTTAATGCCTTATGGCAACTCTTTGGGGTTTGGCTACTTGGAGGAAGCTGTGGTCAGTTTTTTGGGTTATGGGGTGGCCCTGCTTAGCTAAGGCTGAGCCCCAGGAACCAGCCCAGCAAAAGGTCCTCACCTTTTCCTTGCTGCATTCCCACTGCCTTGCCTTCATGCCTACAGCCAGAGTGGCTTATCTTGACAAACAGTGACAAGTTTGTCTGGCCAGGCTCTGCAGCTGTGTCCCCTTGGGACAGGTGGTGTCGGGCTCTTTTTTTGGTTTGGAGAGGAAGATCTCTGTGAGTCTGGAAGATGAATAGGACTTGACATCATCGTTTATGCAATTTCTGCTTGTTAGTGCCTGTCCCAGATATTCCTGTGTCCTTGGTGGACCAAAAGAGTCCCAGCCAGCCTGTGGGGCTCTTCCAGCCTAAATATTTTAGGATTCTGGAAGTGCCTTTAGAAGAGATGTGTGAGCCCTTTTGTTCTCCATGCCTTTGTCACCCCTGCAAGGCAACCCACAACCTGCTGATAGCACTGATTTAATCTCCATATTTTGTCATCTTACCCAAGGATTAAGGGTGCCCCAATGTCCCTCCCAAGAAAAATGTCTTCCAGGCAAAGTAAAATGGGATTCTGTAAGAATATGGCAAAGGTACATCATTGCTGTCATACGGAAAATTCCTTATTTTCTGTGTCTGTCCTGAGATGTGGGAGTAGCTTCTTTATCCTGGAAGTTCCTGTTTTCATGGTCAATGCCAATACAGTTGCTGCCTGGTTTGGTTTTTATGAAGAAGGGGTGATGGATGCTCTTCCACCTGTACACACTTGATTAGGAAGTCCTGGATCCTTTGGGATCTCAGGCCTGTCTTAACAAATACTCTGCTTTCAGAAGGCATTTCTGATGCTGCTCAGTTGGGTTCTAGGGTAATCACTTGAGTCTGCAATTGCCATTCTCTTCTGAGTCCCGTTGTTGGGGTAGTTGGTATCTGAGTAATCCTGTACCAGGTGTTAAAAATTGCTCTGTTGTTACCAGCTTACTCAAGATTTTTTGGGATTCTGCCTTGTTTTTATATGGGCTGGCAGAGCAATACAGGTTTTCAGTGATTTGTTAACATAGGCAACAAAGTTTGCAGTAATGAGTCACATTTCTTTGTTTCTGCTGCAGTCATTTAGGGGAAAAATGAGTAACTTAAATAAATTGTTTTGAGTAGCCTGAAAAATGAGGTCTGACAGTGTCAGATTAGCTGAGCTTTGTAAGGAAGGACCCAAAACGCTGACTTTTTAGAGGTCAATTTGCTATTGAACTTATACAAGACATTTTTATTTTTATTTTAAGTCACCTTTATGACAGTCTCTGTCATGATTAGCTGTGTTGTCTCTCAAAGTTGTCCTTTACCTGCTGATCCTCTCACTTCAGCCTCACCACTGACCTGGCCCCTGTGGGAACAATGATGGGGAATGTAACATTTTCTCTTCTTCCTTACAAATTCTGCCTTTTCAGCAGTCCTGTAATGGATTTTGTATACTTACATAGCTTTGTCAGTTCTACACCTAGTTCTGTACCTCCTGCTTTAGTCCCAGACTTGCTTTCTCTTCCTTCACATGATCCTTACATCTGAAAAGCCAAACCAGCACTGGTGGAATTGCCTCTTCAGTGGGGCAGTTAATGACAGACAGAAAAGTTGTTTGGGTTCTTTGTTAGTGATTTCCTGACCTGGCTGCAGGGGAAGGAGAGGAGGATGGGCCGATGGCTAAATACAGAAAGCCTGAAGCGTGCCCGTGAGTCCTCTGTTTATCCCAGAGGATGAGTGATGTGTCTGTGTCACTGTTGTCATGCCCTGACTAGATAAAACGTATGTTGATAACCAATAACCTTTAAACAGCTCTGGAGGAAAAGAGGATCTGGATATGGAGGATTTTGCCCTCCAGAAGTACTTGCTGAAGTCAGAGATGGACAAAGCCACAATGCATTTGGTGCCAAGGAGAGGGGAGTTACCAGGAGACCCCACAGACCTGCATATTCCTTCTTCTGCATTTCATGTGTTAGAAGTTTAGGGAACAGAAATGAGGCTGATGTCCCTGCCTTTGGTGGATAGCCATAGAAGTGTGGTGGGTGACAGAATTTTCTGGCATCTCCAGTTAAAAGTGGGATCATTCAACTGCTGTGAATAGTTTCATATCAGGGAACTCTGTAGTTAGTTAAGGAGGCACAGTCCAGCATATACATATGTAATCTGGGAATTTCTAGGCAGGCAGTGGAAGTGATCTGGACAGCTCATCCTGGTTTTGATGGCATTCAGAGCTGGCAGCCTGCTTTTGTCTTGGCATGTGAGTGGAGAGGGTCACGTGAAGCTTTCAGGTTGACTGCACTATCTCAGGTTTGGGGAAAAGCTGGCATTCAGTTCTTGTCCAGTGTCAGCCAAAGACTTGGGAAGAATTCAGAGTGGAACATTATTACGGAAAAAAAAATCTGAGAATAGGGATAAGTTATGAGGCCATGGCGTGTGCAGCTTAAAGGAAAGACAGAAGGGAGATGTAACTGTCTGAGTAAACACGAGGAGTCACCATAAAGGAGTCTGAGACAAGTTATTTTCATCAATCAGGAACAGCAGAGCAGGTAATGAAATGCCTAAGTGTGCACCAGGGAAAGTTTAGCTGAAATCCAAGGCAGGTTGAATTCCAGTCCCTTCTTCCATTAAGCAGGGGGAGTGCTGGTGGGTGGGGGTTCGCTGTCACGGGTGAGTTACCGAAGGCTGGGCTTCTGGCCTCAGTCAGAAGATGCCACAAATGCTGTTCCTAAGTGATTCCTCCCTAATCCAAGGGAGGAAATTTGCACCAGAGAAATCAAACCTTCCCAGTGCCTCACTCTGAAAGGCAGAGGAAGAGTCTTTGGGGTGGTTTGGGGGGCCCCAGGATTATAAGAGCATATCAAGCATCTGCATGTCAGCTGTGAAATCACAGTTGGAAGAGTTGGAACCCGAGTTGGAAGAGACCCACAAGGATCATGGAGTCCAACTCCTGGCCCTGCACAGACACCCCAACAATCCCACCCTGTGCCTGAGAGCATTGTCCAAACGCTCCTGGAGCTCTGGCGGCCTTGGGGCCGTGCCCATTCCCTGAAGAGCCTGTTCAGTGCCTGACCACCCTCTGGGGGAAGAACCTTTTCCCAATATCCAGCCTAAACTTCTCCTGACACAACTTCAGGCTATTCCCTTGGGTCCTGTCACTGGTCACCAAAATATCCAGTGGTCCAAGAGTGTGCCAGTGAGGCTGGCATGGTGTGGCAGGACATGTGCTGCAGCTGCTTGTGAGCATGGCTGGGATAGGCTGGAACATAGAGGAGCAGCTGTGCCATCCTCTTGTTTGGGATGGAGGCTTCATGGGGCAACCACCTTGTGAGAAAACACCCGCTGCTGCCTTGCTTGTATTTGAACCGGGTGACTTCAGTGTGGTTGATGCAGTGGTTCTGCAGGGGAAGCCGTGGAGGATTTTATTGGAAATTCTATTTATTGGCTCATTAGCAGCAGTGGAAGGCTTTGCTCTGTACCAACAGGCTCCTTTGGTTTATGAAGGGTGTGTAAATCCGCTGCCGAGCTCGGCAGTGCAGCAGAGCCTTGTGCGGGACCCCTGCAAATAAAGCCCCAGGAGTGCTAGTTGGATTCATTACCTTGCCACAGGAGTGTGTGAAGGTTTGTGTCAGAGTCCATGAATTAGAAGATGTAAGATATTTAGCACAGATGCTGCTCTATTCATGTGTGCACAACCAAGTTAACCGACAGCCAGGGAGTGTGGAAAGTTGGTGGGCAGGAGGTTGGGGATGTCTGTGTGAACGTGTTCTTGTAGCAGGTACCTGACTTCTGCCTCCTCCTTCTTCTGGATGAACAGACACCTCAGTCTTCTTGCTCTTTCTCCCCTTTGAGGTTCTGAATTCAGAGCTGTTCTGCACCTCCACACATGGCTGGCTGTGCTTTGGCCCTGGCTTTGCTTCTGCTGATGCAGGAAGGACTTGGGAGCAGGACCCTTTTCCCTGCTAGGCTGAATTAAACTCCTGCAAACTTACTCTTCTTGGGAAATCGAGCACCAAGGTCAAGCAGAACAGCAGAAACTCTTAACAGGCAGTGAGGGAGTTGTATTTCTTAATAAAACTGTGTACAGCAGTTCCATGGAGACTTGAATATTGGTATTTTTCAGAGTAATGGCTTCACTCGGGTAATTGCAGCTCCACTGTCCTGTGTGTTTTCCTGCAGGAGGGCTGGGAGTTTGTTCTGCTTCTGAACTTTCCTCTTTATTCAGGGAGCATGTGGGATGGAAGAACTGCTCTGTTCCTTGGTACCAGGAGCATTGTCAAGGGCAGGAATGGCAGTAACAGAGCCAGCTCTGGAGAGCAGACATGAGAGGAGGCTGCTCAACTCTTCCCCCTCTCTGTCCCTTCAATTTATCAGACACGTCCTTTTTCCTTAGCATTACTGATTCCTTTTCTTTAGGTTTCCTTCCTGTCGTTCCCTCGCTGCTCAGAATTTCAAAACACAGATCTCTTCAGAGCCTGCAGGAAGATATTTTCATTCATGGGGCTGAAGTTCAAGTGCAGCCATCTTTACATAACCTTTCTTTAATTGCTCGTTAAAGCGGAACGAGTGGCTGGTGATGGGAATGAGTTTTTTCCCCCTTGCAGGCAGCAGTGGCTTGCCAAGGTCAATGAAATCTCCAAAGCTTCTCTCCAACATCAGGTCTGCTGGGATTGCACTGCTGCTGACAGATGGACGTTTTTAACCTGGCTGCTACATATTCACTTAGGCAGAGGGGGGAAAGTGCCAACAGGGAAAGCGTTTGGAAGATTGGATTTTCCCCGTGTGAAAATAGCTCCCATTTCTTTGATTTCTTTATTATTTTTTAAGATAAAGAGAAGCGATGGTCCAGGCTGGGTTTGGCATTTCCTCCTTCCCATTTTCATTCCCCCTGCTGTTGGCAGCTCTGATCATCTTTAGAGCTGTGTCTTTGAGGGGGTTTTATCAAATAATGCAGTAATTACACCCGGGGGCTCTTTGTAGGCTGTGTCCAGAGCAGGCTGAGCTTCATCTTGCAAAACCCAGTGCTTCAGATCCATGTCCACAGAAGAAACCTTTCAGCATAAATATCCCCCCCCAAAAAATCAGTGTTTTAAATCTTCAATCTTCCCAGACAAAAACCCTTTAGAAACTTCTGCCTTTCTTTTTTTTTGGCAGTAATTTGGTGCCTGTGCAAACACTTCAGCTTACTCACAAATACATTAAATTTTTTTGGACAGACGAGGTTGCTGAGATTTAGGGAAATATATAGTGTTTTCCCCTTTCTTTTTCTTCCTGTCATAGTTGTATATGCAACTTGACAAGAGATCCTGGCAGCCTCCTTCTCCAGAACAGTAAACAGAGCCAGTGCTGCAGTAGTTTGCAGATAAATAATGTATTACAGCCTGTCAAATAAAGCTTTGAGCAAATACCACTTTAAAGGGTCATCATTACCCTACAAATCATTATTTCCCAGACCCTTTTGATTCCTTATTATGCACAGAGCAGCTCTGGGAACAGGTCACCTTTTTCAACTACCCCTAAACCCGACAGAATTAGTATTAGCAATATTTCTCCTATGGATGTTTTTTTTAACCAGCAGAAAGAAGCTCATAAATCATCCCTCAACACTTCTCTCTCCATCCAAAAGTCCTTGAAGATGTACTTCTCTTCGCTGTCTCAATTAGGAATGTGGCACACATACATTTATTTATTTAAGATCCCTGCTTTGAGATTGTAGGGAATATATCAACTGTTTGATTGGTTTTTAGGGGAAACCTTCCTAAAAATTTAAGAGCCTGCTAAAATACAGCTGGATATTTAGCTAATATGAGTGTTTGAAGAGGATAGGAAGTATATCCTTTTGGCATTGCTTTAGGAAAAGTCTGAGCTGTGTTTTCAGTGTGCTGGGTCGTGTTACAACTGGGTGTTTCTTGCACCGATGGGATTTGGTGGATCCTAAATGCTGTTTGTGCCTGTGCCAAGTGGAAGGGCCTGCAGGTTATTTTAGCCAACTTCTTCTCCAGCAAACAAAGCAAGAGACACAAGCCCCAGTGTGTGTCTGGCCCAAAAATGCCAGGTTGGGAAGGAGGGGCACAATCTATCCCGCTTTTCCATGGGAGGTTTTTACATCCACTCGTGGTTGTCTGGTGATGCTGAGCCCTCTCTGAGGGCTTTGGTGTCCCCTCCCCAGTTGCAGAGCAGGGGTTGCTCTCTTGGGCCCAGTTCGGTCTGGTGGCAGCAATCACAAAATGCTGCTCCCCCTTTTTTGAGCAGCTTTTTAAACTCCCATTCTCCCCTTGGAGAGGATTTCAGGATTGGAGTTCTTGGTAGAGTTTTCCCCTGTTAATACTATTGGTTATGACAAATTTATTGAGGAGGAAGGAGAGTCAGCTGGGAAGAGAAACCTTCCCCTGAGATGTGTGTGGTACCCAAACTTGGCCTTTTCCTGAGGCCGTCGGAGCTGCTTCATTACCCACCAGTGAGCCTTGCTGGCAGAAGGAGAGGTGAGAGGAAACCAGTGTCTGCATTTAGGAAACTCCAGCAGGTTCTTTTTTTTCCCACCAGGATGTTTCTCGTGGTGGTGTCTCTGAATTGGTTTGGGCTGGATGCTCCTCAGAGCCTGGGATTTGATTTCCTGCAGGGCAAGGCGGATTGAGTTAGTGGAGGAAAACAACAGTGAAGCAAGGAAGAAAAGATATTATGGGTCTATTGTTTTATGATGGATCCTTGTATTGCCTTTCCATAAAGTTGTGCAATTAAGGAGATGTGGAAGCAGGGGAAATTGCTTATTTGTCCTCTGCTCTCCTCATATGAGGAAGCTTTTCTCTCAGAAGGACGGAGAGTGGGGTTATTTGAACAAAACTGGGCATTTCATCTTATAGAGGAGCAGGAATATGCTCATCCTGTCAGGTTTGGGGGGAGTTTGGGACTATTTAACACGTGTTTAAGGTTATGGGTAATCTTTTAAATAGCAAAGAATCAGGGAGTACCCTGCTGTGTATCTGGACTGGCTGCTGGGACTGGGCTAGCAAAGCTGGTGAAGTGAAGGGCTGCGCCCCATTTCTCCTGCCTTCTTCCCTTTCTGTAGGATTCCAGAATGGCCTGGGTTGGAAGGGATCTTAAAGCTCATCTCATTCCACCCCTGCCATGGGCAGGGACACCTCCCACTGTCCCAGGCTGCTCCAAGCCCCAATGTCCAGCCTGGCCTTGGGCACTGCCAGGGATCCAGGGGCAGCCCCAGCTGCTCTGGGCACCTTGTGCCAGGCCCTGCCCACCCTCCCAGGGAGCAATTCCTTCCCAATATCCCGTCTAAACCTCCCTTCTTTCAGTTTGAAGCCATTCCCCCTGTCCTGTCACTACAGTTCCCGGTGAACTGTTCCATAAACGCCTTGGATGTCCTTTCACGTCACGTTGGCTTTGAATGAATTTCAAAACACGGCCTTTTATATTTCAAGCGAATTTCTTCGGCACCTCGGGTGTCCTGGCCGGCAGGAGAGCGCTGGCCAGCGCTACATCCCATTCCGCTTGCCTTGTGCGGATGCGGGATCCTGCTGGCACCCAGCGGCTGCCAGTGGAAGCGGCTCCGGCGGTGCTGGCCGCGCTGTCCGACTGCGTGGGCAGATTTTGGAGCTGCAGTTTGGGACGGGCCAGCACCCCCGTCCTCTCTGTTTGTCCTGGTGGGATGCTGGGAGCAGGAGCTGCTCCGTCCCTCTCTGGGCGGTCGCAGCGATGCCGGGTCAGGGAGTGCTTTGGCCCTGCTTTTCCTTCTCTAGGATCCATGAAAGGGAAAGGCTGTCAGAGGACTCGTTTGCCTCTAATGAGTCCGTGTGCTGTGCCCTGCGTCCCCTCCTTGTAGGGTTTGGGGTTGTTTTCCCCCCCGAGTGACCAGAAAAACAACCTGTACAGTGTCATCCTGTGCACGGAGGCAAATAATCGTGATTACCTGGCAATGGCACTATTTCCCCTGCCTTTTCCCAGAGGATTTTAACACTTAACACTGTTTGTAGGCTGTGTATTGAGTACTGAAAGAAAAATTCCTGTAGGCTTTGCACCCTCCTTCATTTCCAAGTGGTGAGTTGTGTTTGGCTAGAAGACATTCCAGAGGGTAGAGGAGCATGGATGTATCTCTGCTCCCAACAGGGAGGAGGGAAAGGGGGGTGTCAGGGGTAGCTGGGGGTTTTCTTTCATCAGAAATCAATGGGTTTCCACTCACAAATCCTTGGAAGCCGAGTTTCTTCATGGATAAGCACAATCTCTGACATACCAGAAAAAAAAAAAGTAGAATTCCCTCCCTGAAATTTGTCTACATCATCTTTGAATGACATGCCCTGCTTATCCCTTCTGTAATTAATTGAAATGCATCTGACAGTAGCTAGGAGGCAAGATTTGAACTTTCTTGATCCCTCACCGTGATGTTGTTGCTTCTTCTCAGTTCAGTGGTACTTATATTGGAATTTGGGAACTGGATGCGGACCAGCTCTCACTTCCCAGCCCCCT